>NW_016808491.1:764860-779759 GCF_001698545.2 Rhinopithecus bieti | reverse complement strand
TTAAAAAAAAAAAAAAGAATGCAATCTTATTAAACACCCTAAATCTTGGGTATGGTGTTTCTGTTTGGGATAATGAAAAGGTTCTGAAGATGGATGGTAGTGATGGTTGCACAATAATATACAACTTGCTTCTCAATTGCACACTTCAAAAAAGCTAAAATGGTAAAAATTTGCCTTATGTCTACTTTACCACAATAGTAAGAAAATATTGAAAATTACATTTTTTACTTTAAAAACCAACTTTATTGAGATATAATATGCATACAATAAAACACCTCCATGTTTAAGTGTGCAGTTTCAGTGGGTTTTAACAAATGTAGACAACCATGAAACCCAAGATGCAGAATATATGATGCATAATTTGCATCTGATGATAATCTGATAATATATGGTGTACAATCTGATGATAAACATTTGGTTTGTTTTCACTTGGGGGCTGATAGAATTAAAGCCTTGATGGCAAAATGGGGAGGGAAACTCAAATTTTTATAGGGAAATCATTTTGTTTCTGGATCCCAAATTTCTCCTGATGCCATTGAGAGATGGTAGATAGCAGGTACACAGCTTTAGAGAACAAGTAACTAAAGTAACCCAAGCTAAGGAAGCCTGTAAGAATTTTTCACTGAAAACCAAAGAAGCACATTCATTATAAGCTACTTCCCCAGTGAACAGACAACATAAACACACTGTCCAAAGGCTAAAAACCTTAAGTAGACACTGAAATCACACATAAATGCATGTAGTACAATAATAGATATAAATATGATTCTATTGAAACAACAATAAAATATGTGAAATTAAGTAGTTCAAACTTAAAGCTGTTGGAACTTTAAATTATACCAAGCCTTGACAAGAATGTGGCCATGCAGTTTGAGTCACAAAGTATATATACAGTTGTAACTTCTGCCTTTTTCTCCCTCTGTAAATAATTAAGCCCAAATGGCACCAGAGATAAGACCCTCTTAGATCACTATCTCTCCTCATGGAGTAATAAAGTAATTTTCCTTGGAGTGTAACAATCTGTAACCAACCAAATAGCTGTGGCATATGCACTGGTCTTGTATGGAAAATGTAATTCTGCTACAATTTCTACATAAATGAAACGGTAATTTCCCCACTTTGAAAGGAAGACTCCATTCATTTGAAGTCAGTGTTTCCCAGTGGCCACCCTCAAGTTTTATGCTAGAATAAACGCTATATTTCATATGGAGTTGAATAAACTCTGTATTTCATATATATTATACATTCTGAATCTCATTATTTAAGGTTGACAAATGGAAATTTTTATAATTTTTTTCTTATGTAAAATACTTGTCTAGGACCAAGTGCAGTGGCTCACACTTGTAATGGCATCATTTTGGTTTGTTTGTTTGTTGAGACAAGGTCTCACTCTGTCACCTCTGTCACCCAGGCTGGAGTGCAATGGTGTGATGACAGCTCACTGCAGCCTCGACCTCCTGTGCTCAAGCTATCCTCGCTCCTCAGCCTCCACAGTAATGAGGACTACAGGTACATCCCACCACACCTGGCTAATTTTTCATTTAATTTTTTTTTTTAGAGACAGGATCCCACTATGTTGCCCAGGCTGGTTTCAAATAATCCTCCTACCTCAGCCTCCCAAAGTGCCAGCCTGGTCAACATAGCAAGAACCCATCTCTACCAAAAAAAAAAAAAAAATTTAATTAGCTGGGCATGGTGGGGCATACACGTAATCCTAGCTACTTGTGAGGCTGATGTGGGAGGATCTCTCGAGCTCAGGAGATCAAGGCTGCAGTGAGCTTTGATTGAGCCACTGCACTCCAGACTGGGCAACAGAGCTAGACTGTCTCTTTAAAAAGTTTAAAAATAAAAAACTTGTCATTATAAAGATGCAGAATTTATATAGATCCATTTACAAAAACTCAGCCGGGCGCGGTGGCTCACGTCTATAATCCCAGCACTTTGGGAGGCCAAGGAGAGCACATCACTGAGGCCAAGAGTTCGAGACCAGCCTGGCCAACATAGTGAAACCCCGTCTCTGCTAAAAATACAACAAAATTAGCCGGGCATGGTGGCAGGCACCTGTAATCTCAGCTACTCTGGTGGCTGAGGCCAGAGGATCACTTGAACCTGGAAGGCAGAGGTTGCAGTGAGCCAAGATTATGCCACTGCACTCCCATCTGGGCAACAGATCAAGACTCTGTCTCAGAAAAAAAAAAAAAAAAAAAAAAAAAAACCAGCTGGAAAAGGACTATTTCACGTAACTATTGAGCTAATCTAATAAACATAAAAAATATTAAGAAGCAAAGAGGTGGGACTCACTCAGATAAATTAAAGGAAGTCCAGTCTGAATTAGTGAAGGATAGAATAGAAAATGTTTTAAAAAGAAACTGAATTAAGTTCAAGTTTATTTAACAAATAGGCCCAGACAAACACATGGCCTTAAAGGAAGGCAGCCAGGTATAGGGGGAAGCACTGGACTTGAAAGCTAGTTAGAGCCGGATCCTAAATCTAGCTGAGTCAAATTCACTGTGTGACCTTGAGCACACCACTTAACCTTTCCAGATCTCAGTTTTTTCATCTTTAAAACAAGGACTTTGGGCTTCTCGAATTTTAAAGTGCATTCAAATCACCTGGGGAGGCTGAGGCAGGAACCCGGGTTGCTTGAGCCCAGGAGTGCAAAGTTACATGAGCTATGATCATGCCACTGCACTCCAGCCTAGAAAACAGAGTGAGATCTTGTTTCTAAAAAGAAAAGAAAAGTCACATGTCCCATAAATATACACACCTACTATGTACCCATAAAGGTAAAAAAATACATACATACTAAAAAAGAAAAATACAAACAAAGAAACACCTGGGGACCAGGTACAGTAGCTCACGCCTGTAATCTCAGCACTTTGGGAGGCCGAGGCAGCGGATCATGAGGTCAGGAGATTGAGACCATCCTGGCTAACATGGTGAAACCCCGTCTCTACTAAAAATACAAACAATTAGCCAGGTGTAGTGGCATGCACCTGTAGTCCCAGCTACTTGGGAGGCTGAGGCAAGAGAATCTCTTGAAACCAGGAGGCGGGGGTTGCAGTGAGCCAAGATTGTGCCATTGCACTCCAGCCTGAGTGACAGAGCGAAACTCAGTCTCAAAAACAAACAAACAAACAAAACACCTGGGGATCCTAACCTTTGTTTAACTGCAGGCTCCAAATCAGTTGGTCTGAGGAGGAGCCCTATATTTTGGATTTCTAGCGAGCTCACAGGTGGATCACATTTTGAGTAGCAGAGGATAAAGAGCCCCCGAAAGTCCTTCTCCCTAAAGTTCTGACATTTCCTTCTTTTTTATTTTTAACTTTAACTTTTGTGAGTACACAGGTGTATATATTTATGGGGTACCTGAGATGTTTTGATGCGGGCATGCGATGCGTAGTAATCCTGTCATGTTAAATGGGATATCCATCCCTTTCAGTCTTTATCCTCTGTATTACAAACAATAGTCATGGTCTTTTAGTTATTTTAAAATACACAATTAAATTATTATTAACTATAGTCACCCTGTTGTGCAATCAAATACTAGGTCTTTGATCCTTTTTTTTTTTTTTTTTTTTTTTTTTTTTTTGAGATAAGGTCTCGCTCTGTCCCCCAGGCTAGAGAGCATTGGCACGATCACAGCTTACTGTAACCTCTGCCTCCCAGGCTCAAGCGATTCTCGTGTCTCAGCTCCTGAGTAGCTGGCACCACACGTGTGCACCACCACACCCAGCTAATTTTATATTTTAGCAGAGATGAGTTTTCACCATGTTGGCCAGGTTGGTCTTGAACTCCTGACCTCAAGCGATCCACCCACCTCAACCTCCCAAAGTGTTGGAATTACAGACATGAGCCACCACACCTGGCCTTTTTTTTTTTTCCCCCCCCTGAGATGGAGTCTCACTCTGTGACCCAGGCTGCTGGAACAAAATGGTANTTTTTTTGAGATAAGGTCTCGCTCTGTCCCCCAGGCTGGAGAGCATTGGCACGATCACAGCTTACTGTAACCTCTGCCTCCCAGGCTCAAGCGATTCTCGTGTCTCAGCTCCTGAGTAGCTGGCACCACACGTGTGCACCACCACACCCAGCTAATTTTATATTTTAGCAGAGATGAGTTTTCACCATGTTGGCCAGGTTGGTCTTGAACTCCTGACCTCAAGCGATCCACCCACCTCAACCTCCCAAAGTGTTGGAATTACAGACATGAGCCACCACACCTGGCCTTTTTTTTTTTTTCCTTTTGATACAGGGTCTCACTCTGTTGCCCAGGCTGGAGTGCAGTAGTGTGATCACAGCTCACTGCAGCCTCAACCTCCTGGGCTCAAGTGATCCTCCCATCTCAGCCTCCCAAGGAGCTGGGACTACAGGCACACACCACCACAACTGGCTAATTTTTGTATTTTTTTGTAAAGATGGGGTTTCACCATGTTGCCCAGGCTGGTCTGGAACTCCCAGACTCAAGTGATTCATCCACCTCGGACTCCCAAAGTCCTGGGATTACAAATGTGAGCTACCACATCTAGCACACACTTCATTCTTAGGGTACCTGTTTTAATGACCCATTTAGAATAATTTATTTAAATGAGATACACAAAAAGAAAGGAAAGAAAGAGAGAAAGAACGAGAGAACGAGAGAAAGAGTGAGAAAGAGGAAGGAAGGAAAGAAGGAAGTAAGGGAGGGAAGGAAGAAGACAGAAAAGAAAAGAAAAGAAAAAAGTAAAAGAAAAGAGAAGAGAAAAGAAAAGAAAGGAAAGAAAATAATTTAACTTTGGGGTTAGTATAACCCCAAAGACAGTACCTGGCTCAATACATCATGTAGTTTGTTCCCCATACCAGCAAAAAAAAAAACTAAGATGGGTTCCAGGCTACCAAGGCTTCTCAGACTATCTGCAGATAAGAAGGTGGTTTCCAAAGAAATACAGGCAGGGGTGCTTATTATTCAGCCATGATTAGCCTATTCTGCAGGACTTTGCAGGGCAACTCTCTGACCACACGGGTCCACTGTTCCACAGCCTGAGGCTTGGTTAAGAATCACCTGGAAACTAGTGACTAACTCGTCCTAGTTTTAATACAAAAAGTCCTGTGTCCCAGGAAACCCCTCAATTCTGTGCAAACCAAGACAGCTGGTCATGCTTCCTAGAGATCCTGTTAAAACACAGTGTCCCCAAAGATTCTGATTCAGCAGGGGAGAGGCAGGGCCTGAGAATCTGCTTTTCTAAACTGCTCCCAGGTGGACCACACAGAGAGGAGCATTGCCAGACTAGCTCAACCTCAACCTCAGGGACTGGAGTCAGAATCCTGGGGAAAGAAAAGGCAATACTGAAAGAAGTCTTTCAGCAAGTCTCGATTGCCGCATAGCACAGCTGTGGGACAAATGTAACAGAATAACCCAAGGGAGAGAAATTCTCCAGGCCAGAGACAGATCGCTAGGGCTTTGCTATGATCTGAGGGAGAGCTGTGTCGGGGGTGCTCGGTACCGACGTCAAGGCTGGCTTTAGTTCTGTCGTCAGCATACTCAGGGCCTGAAAGCAGAGAGGTGGTTGCCGGTAGTAACCGAGGGAACGACTGCAGAGGTGAGGGACTCCGAGGGACGTCTAGGATTACTGGCAGAGAAACAGGAACGTTGAAGAACCCAAAATCTAAGAGGAGGGAAAGGCTGACAAGTATTCTTTGTTACTATTACCACATCCCCCGGCTAACGCTGCTGAGCTAGGTTCACTGCCCGTCCCAGCTCTGCAGTGCTCACCCAAGCTAAAACTACACCTAACAATGAGAGGGTGAGACTGGTTTTGGTGTCTCAACCAGAGTCAGGATTGGAGTCCTGTTCCTTGGTTATGTGATTTTAGCAAGTTAAACTGTCAGTTCTCCAGTTTTTTGTTTTGTTTTTTTTTTTTTTTTTTGGTCTCCCTCTGTCACCCAGGCTGGAGTGCTGTGGCACAATCATGGCTCACTGCAACCTCGACCTCCCAGGCTCAGGCGATTCTCCCACCTCAGCCTCCCAAGTAGCTGGGACCACAGGCATGCACCACCACGCCCAGACAATTTATTATTATTATTATTTTGTAGACACGGGATCTCCCTATGTTGCCCAGACTGGTCTCAAACTCCTGGGCTCAAACGATACTCCTGCTACAGTCTCCCAAAGTGCTGGGATCACAGGCATGAGCCACTGTGCCCAGCCAGATCTCTTCATCCATGAGATGAAGATGTTGTAGTCAAGATTAAATGAGAAATATAAATGCTGTATGAAGTGTAAAGTAATATGCAAATATGAGATAATTTACATGAATATTTATATCCATTTCCACAGATTTTGTAGTCATTGTTAGAAACAGTCTGCAAGATGCAGTGCCTGGTATTTGGCATGGTGGTTACACGCGCTTGGGTTAGTTACAATCCTAGCTATGCCACTTACTAGCTCTGTAATCCTTGGTGATCTCTGTGCCTGTATCCTGTAAATCTGTAAAACGAGAATAATAATAAACCTACTTCATATGGTTGTTGTGAGGATTAAAGAGTAAATGAGGGTATATTAGTCTGTCTTCATGCTACTGATAAAGACATACCTGAGACTGGGTAATTTACAAAGAAAATGAGGTTTAATGGACTCACAGTTTCAAGTGGCTGGGAGGCCTCACAATCATGGCAGAAGGCAAAAGGCATGTGTTACATGGCAGCAGCAAGAGAGAACGAGGGACAAGTGAAAGGAGAAACCCCTTATAAAACCATCAGATCTCGTGAGACTTATTCACTACCACGAGAACAGTGTGGGGGAAACCTCTCCCATGATTGAATTGTCTCTCACCCGGTGCCTCTCACAACACATAGGAATTATGGTAGCTACAATTCAAGTTGAGATTTGCGTAGGGACACAGCCAAACCATATCAATGAGATAATACATGAAAAGCAATTAAAATGTGTTAGACATTGTTATAACCAACCACTCAACCACTCTTTGTTAATGAATAAAAGAAGGTACTAACACTGATGGTTAACTAGTCAACTCCCAATTACATCAATGGGAAGACTGATGGAGAAATGCATTGATACAAAAATCAAGAGCAATATCTTTGTGCATTCAGGTGTCTACCCATTGATGGGCGGATATCCCAGAAACTATAATATTCAAATTGACATAATCACTCCCTGTCTTCGCCACATCCTCCCCGCCTGCTGGGTAACAGCTGACTCAGAAGTGGAAAGTTCACCTCCTCACCTTTTCAGCCCTGCTCACCTGTCCTTCCTCTCCACTGCAACCAAGTAAAGCTGCAACTCAGGAAGGGAGGGAGGCTGCCAGCCTCTGAGAACCACTCTCACTCTTTACTTCAATACACGAGCAACAACTTCAGTGTACTTCTCAGACATTACCTGATGGACTTTATAGTACAGTAAAGAGATGTTCACAGTCAAGGGAAGAAGGTAGTTTAAAAGCACAAAGGCAGGCCAAGCACAATGGCTAACACCTGTAATCCCAGCACTTTGGTAGATTAAGATGGGAGGATCACTTGAGCCCAGGAGTCCATGACCAAACATCTGGCCAAAAATCTAGACCCTGTCTCTAAAAAACCAACAGCAACAACAACAAAAAAGCACAAATGCAGTGCTTAAATTTTAAATCTGCTTTTAACCTAACCCTCGACCATTCACAGTCAGACCAAACAAATCCACTGCACAACCTTCCTGAGATTCTGTCTGTCAAATCTGGAAAGACAGATCAAACAACAGGAGGAAATAAGTCAAGGGTGCCAAAACTCAGGAAGGAAAAGCATTCCCAAGTGGCCTCTAACACTACATAAAATTGCATTGCTCTTAAGAGACTGCACCAAATTCCAGAGGTGGAAGGAATCTGAGAAATCTCACGTTCTCTCCTTTCCAACATCCCTGACAAAAAAAAAAAAAATCCAGAAACGAAAACATAGACTCTGCTTTTAAACCCCTCCAAGACACAGAGCACTCTACTCTCTCCAGCAATGTAATATTTGCAGGGCTATTCAAACCGTCATGTATTTCCCACACCCACCCAAATTTAGGACTGACATTCTCCATCAAGAACTCTCACTTGGGCTGGTCCAAAGGTAGTGAGTTAGTTGATTGTTGATAGTCAGTTACAGATCAAACTTCTCATTCTACTCTTTGCCCCTTCTCACTACTGCATTTGACTACTCAAAAAAAAAAAAAAAAAATCAAAAAACAAACAAACAACAAAAAAAGAATTCTCAACCTTTCCTCATACCAAATGGCTCATATGACCCGATCCTGTTCACTTTCTGGTGTGACCAAGATCAACCAGCAGTGGGGCCCCCACACCTGGCCTCAGGACCTGAAACCAACCCACACTGAGTGCCATTCATTTAGGCCACACCTTAAGGCTCATGTCGGGCAGTCACTCACTTAACCCCTACCAGTTCTTTTCACACCTGTCTCACACCTGACTCATTCTCCAGAAGGGTGTACCTCTTTTTTTTTTTTTTTTTTTTTTTTGAGATGGAGTTTCAGAGTTTCACTCTTGTTGCCCAGGCTGGAGTACAATAGCATGATCTCGGCTCACTGCAACCTCCACCTCCCGGGTTCAAGCTATTCGCCTGTCTCAGCCTCCTGAGTAGCTGGGATTACAGGCATGTGCCACCACGCCCAGTTAATTTGTGCATTTTTGTAGAGATGGGGTTTCTCCATGTTGGTCAGGCTGGTCTCCAACTCCTGACCTCAGGTGATCCACCCACCCAGGTATCCCAAAGTGCTGGGATTACAGGCATGAGCCACCATGTACGGCCGGGTGTACCCTTTTTTTGTTTTTTTGTTTGTTTGTTTGTTCGTTTTTTGAGATGGAGTTTCCCTCTTTTTTTTTTTTTCTTGCTCTGCCACCCAGGCTGGAGTGCAGTGGCCAGATCTCAGCTCACTGCAAGCTCCGCCTCCCGGGTTTACGCCATTCTCCTGCCTCAGCCTCCCGAGTAGCTGGGACTACAGGTGCCCGCCTCATCGCCCGGCTAGTTTTTTTGTATTTTAAGTAGAGACAGGGTTTCACCGTATTAGCCAGGATGGTCTCGATCTCCTGACCTCGTGATCCGCCCGTCTCGGCCTCCCAAAGTGCTGGGATTACAGGCTTGAGCCACCGCGCCCGGCCCCGGAGTTTCCCTCTTGTTGCCCAGGCTGGAGTGTAATGGTGAGATGTCAGCTCACCGCAATCTCCGCCTCCAGGGTCCAAACAATTCTACTACCTTAGCCTCCCGAGTAGCTGGGATTACAGGCATGCACCACCACGCCTGACTAATTTTTTTGTATTTTTAGTAGAGACAGGGTTTCTCCATGTTGGTCAGGCTGGTCTTGAACTCCTGACCTCAGGTGATCCACCCGCCTCAGCCTTCCAGGGTGCTGGGATTACAGGCGTGAGCCACCACGCCCAGCTGAGTATACCCTTTTTCTTAATCCATGCAATTCATTTTCCCTCTCTCTTCTGCAGAGCTGAGGCCAACAGACCACTTGCAATTTTGAGCTACAGAGACCTAGGAACCCATTTTAGGATTTGACCAGAAGACCAAGAATACACCCAGGACCAAGTCCCTGGAGGTGGAAAATAGGCCATGGTGGGCATCTTCATCAACTATGATCCTGTGCCCTTTATTTTAAGCAACTTTAAATCACTCCAAAAAAAATCCACTCCCTCTATTTCTCTTCTTTCCTCTTCTGGCTCACCCTGAATAGTGAATGTGCTGCTGTGATTCATGAAGACAGAGGGAAGACCAAGCATGAAATGCATGATGAGTGAAGTCAGGTGACCTTTGTAGAGCAAGAACAACTTCCTGACCCCCAGCCAGGCCTGAGCCAACAGGCCCCAGACTCCAGCAACAAATGCCAGAGAAAGGTTAAGAAACAGGACTGACTGGTTCTACCCTTCCTCGCCCATTCCTACCCTCTGGACTTCCCCAGGCCCTGCACCCCACCCAGCCACCAACACCCTCCTGCCATATCAATTATGTGAAACACACTTTCCTTACACTTGGGTCATCTGACTTCAGCTCTCCTCCCCAAAACATCTTTGATGCCAATTAAGGTCATTCAGCCCATGTTGCCAGTGAGAGACTGAATATACAAATGGAAAATGGCCAGATCGTGTGTGTGTGTGTGTGTGTGTGTGTGTGTGTTCTCTCTCTATATATATATAGAGAGAGAGAGAAACTATATATAGAGAAACTAACCTCTCCCACCTATAGCCCAAGTTTAATTTTTGACCTGCTCCATTCATTAACTATCTCATTTATTTTGCTTTTCAAATATATATATATATATATATATAGAGAGAGAGAGAGAGAGAGAGAGAGAGAGAGAGAGAGAGAGAGAGAGTCTTGCTCTGTCACCTAGGCTGGAGTGCAGTAGCATGATCTCGGCTCACTGCAACCTCTGCCTCCCAGGTTCAAGCAACTCTCCTGTCTCAGCCTCTGGAGTAGCTCTGGAGTAGCTGGGATTACAAGAGCCCACCACCATGCCAGGCCGATTTGTTTGTATTTTTAGTAGAGATAGGGTTTCACCACGTTGGCCAGGCTGGTCTCAAACTCCCGACCCAAAGTGATCTGCCCACCTCGGCTTCCCAAAATGTTGGGATTATAGGTATGAGCCACTACACCCAGCCCACATATTAAAATAGAATTCTAACCCACAGTCTGCAGCAATCATTCCAGGAACTCTGTAGCAATCAGCCCCAAATGGTCAGGCTTTAATCAGTAACGGCCAGTTGCCCTAATTTTTGCCCCCAACTCCAACTTGGGACTAACCAGAAAAGCCAGATATGGCCCTCTCACCAATCACATGGGATGCATGCTGCTAGGAAACTTCTCCAGCTGGGCACACCTGAACCACCACCGCCCACCAACCCCCTTCCTTTCCCTACTGTAACACTTTTCCATCCCCAGCCTATCTTTGAGTCTCTGCCAAATGGAAGTGATGATGGCTGACGCCCTTGTCCCAGCAAGCCCTGAATAAATAGCCTTTGCTTATTCTCTTTTGGATGGTATTCATTTATTTGCATATCAGATTCCTAATACAAGCCACTGTCCCTACCCACAAGGAGCTCTTAGTTTAGTAAACAATCACACTGCAATATGGTATAAGTGTACAGCCAAGGCATGGAATATGGTATTACTGGTGCTGTAAAGAGAAGTGGATAGCGCCAACGGACTTCCTAGGAGGAGTGAGGACACCCAGGCTTGCTTTGAAATATGAAGAGCACTCACTAAGTAGCCTGCCATGAGAGAAGGGAAGCACAGTTCTCCAATCTTCTTCCTCGCCCCCCACTTTCAGAAACTAACCTCTCCCACCTATAGCCCAAGTTTAATTTTTGACCTGCTCCATTCATTAACTATCTCATTTATTTTTGCTTTTTCAATTTTCCCCTCTCTACTAAATAGTACCCCTCGGTCTAAAATATGTTTGAGTTTTGCATTCCCTAAAAATCTTGGACTGACTTGACCAGCCCAACTGAATGTTACTTTCATTTTCCTTCTAATTTCTTTAAAGAGTATCTACTCTGGCCAGGCACGGTGGCTCACATCTGTAATCCCAGCACTTAGGGAGACTGAGGCAGGCGGATCACGAGGTCAGGAGATCGAGACCATCCTGGCTAACACAGTGAAACCCCGTCTCTACTGAAAAAACAAAAAATTAGCCGGGCGTGGTGGGGGGCGCCTGTAGTCCCAGCTACTCGGGAGGCTGAGGCAGGAGAATGGCGTGAACCTGAGAGGCAGAGCTTGCAGTGAGCTGAGATGGTGCCACTGCACTCCAGCCTGGGTGACACAGCGAGACTCTGTCTCAAAAAAAAAAAGAGTATCTACTCTGAGGCCAGGAGTAGTGGCTTATGCCTGTAATTCCAGCACTTTTTGAGGCTGAGGCGGGCAGATCACTTGAGGTCAGGAGTTCAAGACCAGCCTGGCCAACATAGTAAAACCCTGCCTCTATTAAACATACAAAAATTTGCTGGGCATATTTTTTGTGGTGCATATGGTGGTGCATATCTGTAATTCCAGCTACTCGGGAAGCTGAGGTAGGAGGATTTCTTGAACCCGGGAGGCAGAGGTTGCAGCAAGTGAGATCATGTCACTGCACTCCATCCAGCCTGGTGACAGAGCAAGACTCAAGACTCTGTCTCCAAAAAAAAAAAAAAAGAGTATCTACTCTGTAACCAAGGTCTCTGCCCTCCATCTAGAGCTCTCACATCTAGCTCTCACCCTTTCTTCTCTGCTAGCTCTGGGTCTCCACTGACCAGATCCATCAAATTCAAAGCCTTTTTCTCAATCTCCACCTCTCGGCTTCCCGTCTCCTAGTTTCCCTGACTAAATAAGCCCAGTCTTTCTCCATTCTACCTGGATGCTGCTTCTTCCTTCTCAACTTGCATCTACCATCTAAACTCCAAGAATCCTCTCCAAGAATCTGTCCTTCACCTTCCCAATCTTGCCAGCCTCAAGGTTTCAAGCAACCATCAAGTCTATTGATTTCATCTCTCCAAATCCATAACAGCATCTCAAAGTCAGGATGTCCAAAACAACGAATCATCGTTCTTTCCAAATCTTTCTCCTCCCATAGAAACATATACCAAGTCACCCGGCCCCCAAGCCTTAGTGTCATCTTTCCCCTTCTGTTCCCTTGCACCTTCACATCTGTTATTAAATCCTTCCTTCCAGTCCATTTCCACCTTACTGTCTACATTCACTCCACTTCTGCTGTCATTACTGTGGGCCCATTCCTCAGAACTTCCAGGCCAGCTATTGCAACAACTTCCTCAATGGGCTCGTCCAAGCCTCCAGTCTTTTCCTACATTGTCCACTATCAGGAAACCTGCCCTTCATAAAACCAGGTTCTCCAAGGTTGAACATGAAGGGAGAATGTTTACATATGGAGAGGAGGCTCAACCAGGAAGCCTTGACTTCTGTTTCCTCAAATTCATCCCAAAACCTTTAGTTACAGTTGACCTTAGGTAGCTACTAGCTGCGTTCAGCCATGTTAGCCTAACAATTCAATGGGACCACATTGGACAGTCTCCTACCTTAGAGAGATCCTGAAATAGATGCCAAGCATCTGCAAGTCCTATGCTCACTGTCCTGGGAGATAGAGCCAAGGAAGGAATCTTAACCAGGGCACCTAATATTACAAAAATGGCCACTTCAGAAGATCGAGCCATTGTAATACCCACCAGGCATGGTAAAAGTCCCAAGGCAAAGAGAATGGGGGTGGGGACAGCAGGCAGGAATCTCAACCACAAGACCCCCTGTATCTCATCACATGGAAGTTTCTTTCCATTTCAGGATCAGTGTTTGGTTTTAGTAAGGAAGATGGGGGGGTTCCTCAGACCCTTTATTCCCCTCCCCCCCACCGCCTAAAGTTTATTTATACAAATAGCAAAGGAGGACATCAGCCCCATGCAGATAGCAGTCCAAGGAGGATAATCCTTCTATCCTCATGTTGGCAAACAGAGATCTCTACTCTGAAGCCTTTGTAGGAGCCTGGGCTCCTTTGGGAGCCTGAGCTGGAACTGAAGCTGGAGCTGCAGCCTGGGCCTTGGTTTGATCCTTGGCCTTGGTCTTTGCCTGGCACAGCCTGAGCCCCTTGGCAATGAGAGCACGAGCACGTTTCCCAAGCTTGGGGCAGGCAATGTAGGCAAGAGCTGACACCCTTTGGAATCTTGGGCTTAACCTCCTTGGGGTTTATGAGGGCAAGGCCTCAACACGTGCACTTATGGCCTTGGCATTGTTGCCCTGTATATTCTTTAGGCCTTCTTGTTGTGCTTCTTGGCAAAGCACATGTTTGTCAGGAACTTGGGGTCCATCCCTTTAAGAGATTCGTATCTTTGTGATTGGAGTTTCTTGATGCCATTTCTGTGCCATTTTCGGCACTGGTTGTGTGTGGTGTTGTGCTTGGATTTGGCCATGTCTGCACCTTAACCTGCAGCTCCCGAAGCACCTAGAACTGGCTACACCCACTTTTCATGTCACTCCCTGAAACAGCTTCCAGTGGCTTCCAGGCACAGCTAAGTCCAAAGGCCTAGGTCTGCCAATCAAGGCACTTTGCCCTCTACCTTTGGTGCCTCCACTTGCTTCCTTCCCTTCTCCCTCGAGCCAGAATTCTGAGGGAATTCATTCATTCTACACACATTTGTGGAGAGGTGGCAGTGCCTGCTGCTATCAGCTGGGATACCTTTTCCACATTTTCCCATATCCAAATATGACCAATCATTGATGGCCCAGCTCAAGGGTCACCACCGATTTCCCTTTCCCTGCCCTCACCACCCACACCTTCTCAGAACACTCATGCCATTCTGCCTTGTAGTACAGTTATGTGGATGAATGTCACCTCCCCTGCGTGTCTGAATCCTCTGTGTAATTCCTACTCCGCTCAACATTGCATTTTGTAGAGGAGGAAAAACAACTCCCTCGATCGCTTGGAAATAGAACATTTGCTGGTCTAAATCCTCCAGACAGTGAGCTCCACGAGGGCCCTCACTGCCCGCCCTCATTGCACACAGGGAAGCTGTTCAAGGGCCATCTGTTGAATGAATGAGTGAATTAATGGCTTCATTCCTGTACTCTTCCTTAGGCTTCCTTCTCACCATATTTAGCACTCGGCTCTCTAACAACGAGAAAAAATTAAAAGTGGAAAGAAAATTGCTTCGGGTCACAAATGTGTCATGCAAAAGCCACCGCAGAGCCGGAAGCGTGACCCCGCCGCGGAACGCCCTGGCCTCTCGCCCTCCCCCGGGCGCCGCCCTGCCCGCGTCCGCGCTCGCGCCCAGCCCCACCCCGCCTCCTGGGCAGCAGAGGTCCCTGGGGACCCGGCCAGGCCGCCTCAAAACCGGCGTCCCCGGTGACGCGGGGTCGGGCGGGGCAGGGAAGCCGGGCGGGGCAGGGAAGCCCG
>NW_016808491.1:760922-764172 GCF_001698545.2 Rhinopithecus bieti | reverse complement strand
ACCCCGGGGCCCCCGGCCCATGCCGCCGCCCGTCCCTCCCGGTGCGCCCGCGGCTCCTCCCGGGCCCCTCGGGGCGCAGAGATAAGGCTGCAGGCGCCGCGGGGAGGGGACCAGCCGGCGGCTTCCGGCTCCGCAGGGGGAAGCGGGGAGCGCTGCGGGGTCCCGGGGAGGCCGCGGGGCGCGGGTCCTTCCTCCTGGCAGGGTCTGGGCGCTGGACACGCCCGTTCCGTGTCGGTCTCTGGCTCCGCGGGTTCACTACTTAGCGCACCTGCTGCGTGCCAGGCCCTCTCGCCGCTCACATTCGCAAAGGGGACAGACACTCATCGGATAATGACACAGCTGGAGGCAGAGCCCCGGAGAGTGCTGGGGAGGAAGTGTCTCGGGGAATCCAAGCCGCTCGGGGGCTCAGGGAGGGACCCCCGGGGAGACGGGTGAGGGGAACAAAGGGCAGAAATCTTCGAGGACGTGAAAGAGAGCTGGATGAGGTGACCGCAGCGCAAGGCCCAGGTGAGAGGTCGGAAGACCCAGGCCCGGGCCACCCAGGGGCGACACACTTGACCAGTGACACCTGATCACCTGGTGTGAAAGAGAGTAGGACTGTGATGGAGGGAGGGACTGGCATCAGTCCCCGCTGCTCCGAGGACACCCAGCTTGGGACGCGCTGATGCCAGCCCCTCCCTCCATCACAGCCATATTCCATCCCCAGGGAGGGAGTAAGCCAAGATCCAAGGAGGGAGTAAGCCAAGATCCAAAGATGAGAAGGACGTTGGGGAGGAATCTAAGCGAGAGTTTGTTGTAGAAATGGAGAATGGGGACCTAGAGTGGGAGCAGAGGGTTGGAGACAGGCGTTGAGCTGCAGAGGGAAGTTAGCCCTCCTAACCCAAGTGAAGGAGGTCGCTGGGAAGCTGCACAGTTTTAAGCAGGGAATGACTTCATCACTGACACATCTCTGTCTGTTCTGTGGCATTAGGATTGGGGTTGAGATTGGGATGTGGAAGGCAGAGTCCAGCCCGGAGTTGCTGCAGGAATCAGGCAATAGAAGACATGTCCTGGCCCGGTGCAGTGGCTCACACCTGTAATCCTAACACTGTGGGAGGTCGAGGCGGGTGGGTCACTTGAGGTCAGGAGCTCGAGACCAGCCTGGCCAACTTGGTGAAACCCTGTCTCTACTGAAAAAAAAAAAAAAGAAAAGAAAAAAATTAGGCGAGCGTGGTGGCAGGCACCTGTAATCCTAGCTGCTGGGGAAGCTGAGGTGGGAGAATCACTTGAACCCAGGAGGCAGAGGTTGAAATGAGCCGGGCTAGCACCACTGCACTCCAGACTGGGTGACAGAGTGAGACTCCAGATAGATAGATAGGTAGGTAGGTAGGTAGGTAGGTAGATAGATAGATAGATAGATAGATAGATAGATAGATAGATATGTCCTACAGCTGGGCATTGACAAATGAGTGTGAAGAGGGCAGTGTGTAAGAGTGGAATCCACTGGGTTTTGTGACTAGTGGGAGAGAAGGATATAAATAAGATCCGGTTTGAAGGCTTTGAGCTTGTGATGTCTGTGGGAGAGCATCCGAGAGCAGGCACCCCACTACTTCTCCCCATATCCTCACTTGCTTACTCTCTGCCATGAGCCTGCCCTAAATCTAACCACTTTCAAACACACCCATACAAGGGCTAGAGTGGTGGAGTCACAGTAGTTAAAAATCAACTTCAAGCTGGGTGAAGTGTGGCGTGCCTGTAGTCCCAGCTACTAAAGAGGCTGAAGGGCAGGAGAATTGCTTGAGCCCAGGAATTCAAGGCCCACGTGGGCAATAGAGTGAGACCCCCACTCTGTTAAAACAAACAAACAAACAAAAACAACAAAGAAAAACTCATCTTCCTAGGCTCTTTTTTCCTCTTGGGGAGACAGGGGTTGGTTCTGTTGCCCAGGCTGGAGTGCACAGCTCACCACAGCCTCAACCTCCTGGGCTCAGGCAGTCCTCCAGCCTCAGCCTCCCCAGTAGCTGGGACTACAGGGGTGCAGCATCATACCCGGCTCATTTAAAAAAAATTTTTTTTTTTTTTTTTTTTTTTTGTAGCGACAGGATCTGGCTATGTTACCCATGCTGGTCTCCAACTCCTTGGCTCAAGCAGTCCTCCCACTTTGGTCTCCCAAAGTGCTGGGATTACAGGAGTGAGCCACTGCACCCAGCCTCACAAGCCCTTTTCTTAGCAGGCTTTCTTGAAAATTATTTTTGATCAACAAAGACAGGCGCCTGTTTGGGGAGCAATGGATGGTGTGGTGTGTCTCTATTATTTAGACAAATTTTTTAAGTTCAGCTCTCCATAAACTTGGAACTTAGAAATCATGTGATTGTTTCAACAAATATACCATTCACTTAAGATTTTTAACCAACCTATACCATTTCATCCCCACTGTGGCCCCTTGCAAAATAAATAAATTTAAATATATATGTATACATATACATTTTTTATTGATAATGTCATGAAAAATTGTCCAAAACTTGGAAATGGGCAAGAGATTACTGGGTATCCTTTCAGTGGGGTGCTGGGTGCACCTTCACTGGACTTCCTGTTGACTAGGCTATTTTGCAGCACTAGAGGGCTAGAAGTTAACTTGCAGAAAACTGATGATAATGCAAAAGATTTGTGTCCATAGCAGTGAAAATGAATGTTTTCCAGAAGAAATATAAGTGATCAGTCCTTTCTGCCAAAAAATAAATAAGTTAAACCCACTAATTTCATTTTGTCCTATATGATATTAACTAGTTAACCAGTTTGGCACCTATTAGCAAATTCATGTCATCATTCCTGATGTCAGATTTTCCTTTGAACCTTAACATCTTACTAATTTTCCTTTGAAGTCAACAACTTACTGAATCCTCCATTAATCAATTACTTGAATAGAATCTTATATAGGTTTTCATCTTATAGTTGCCTAAGTCATGTTTTCAAGTTTTTGAAAGTTACATTTCAGTACAATCCATCTTACTCTATATTCCACATTAGATTGCATGACTTTCATCACTTCTTTTCATTGGCTCATTTTTAAATTTCAAATACTTATTTTTGGTTAAAAAAATACTTCTTACTCAATGGTGAGTTCATTGGATCACATAATGAAAAATTATCTCCTCATCCAACAGTATTTGTCACAAGAATTAAAACAGAATATTTTAACCAGTATTAAATTTGGAGGAACAGTGGGATTATTGCTGACAAAGTATTTGACTTAAGAAAATGTTCTTTTAAG
>NW_016808491.1:754684-759338 GCF_001698545.2 Rhinopithecus bieti | reverse complement strand
CTGGGCAACAGAGTGAGACTCCATCTCAAAAAAAAAAAGTTAGCCGGGCGAGGTGGCGGGCGCCTGTAGTCCCAGCTACTCTGTAGGCTGAGGCTGGAGAATGGCGTACACTCGGGAGGTGGAGCTTGCAGTGAGCTGAGATCCGACCACTGCACTCCAGCCGGGGCGATAGAGCGAGACTCCGTCTCAGAAAAAAAAAAAAAAAAAGGTTAAAATTGTTTTAAAATTCAATGACAAAAAATGTACATGCCAATTTTATTTTATTTTATCAGGCAAATATTAAGGACTTTCCAAATTAATTTTGGTTCTGGCAGATCTATATGGGATCAGGTTTGCAGGAAAGACACCTTGGAAAGCCCCATTTTCCCAATATTCCTGAGACATAAGTGAATGGGATTTCGGAAGAACTCTGAGAGGACTCTCGGGAGCCATGGGTATGGGGAGGCGGAGGGCGGGCAAATAGAAAAATTTCATTCTGAACGCTGGTTCAGTATCTCTAGGGAGATTTTCCCCTAAGCTGCTCTTCTCAGTGTCGGATTCCAATGTGAAGAGGTTTGGGGTCTGTCCAGTGGGTTCCCATCTGGCTACAAGGCCAGAAGGAGAAGCAAAGAGGGAGATTGGATACTAAATATCCTGGGACACTTCTGGAAAAAAATCCATTCTTGCTTACCACACTCCTGACCATAAATGATATACAGAGACTGCTTTGGGACAGCTCCTGGCAGGCTTGCAAATTGTATTTTTGTTCTGAATTTAATTTATTTATTTAGAGACAGAGTCTTGCTCTGTCACCCAGGCTGGAATGCAGTGGCGCGATCATAGCTCACTGTAACTTTCAACTTCTGGGCAAAAGCAATCCTCCCCCTGCAGCCTCCCGTAAATTGTAAATATATTGTTTATTTGTGGGTATTTTAGGAATGGCTTGAATATCTAATTGTAATGAGTTTAATATACTCTGGGGTTACACTTACTGCTTGAAGTTTGCATTAACAGAAATAATTTAAATATTTGAAGCCTTTGAATTATATTGGCTGAAAACTCGTGTGTTTGAAACAAAGTAACAGTCCCTCTGTAACAATCTGCTCCACCCCCACCATGTCTAACCCTGGCTGACTCAACATCTGTGAAAACCCAAGGCCACCTTCAAAAAAGCCGCATTGCCCCTCCCAGAATGGAGTAATCTCATCTCAAGCAGATTTGTAAAGCCTGATAACAGAGACCTGTCCCTCCGGAGAAATGCCCCTGCTGGTGAAGTCTCTAACTCAAACAAAGGCAGACTTCTTATTTTTTGAAGCTTAATGACTCTCAGACACTTTGTTGCTATTGGAGAAACAGTGGGATTACTCTGCCTTCTCCAGCATACCTCTCCCTCCCCCAAGACACACACACATACATCAAACACCCCACCTGGAGTTAGTTTGTAGACTTTAGGCAGCAAGTGCACTATTGTCTGTCGCACATGGCTGTGCTACAACCAGTGATGTGTAATTTACCCAAAACACCAGTATTCTCAGGAAAGCAAAACAAGCGTGGGTGGAAAGGGACAGCTCAGCTTAGAGGACAAGTAAGTCCTGGACTCCCTATTTTTATTACAGCGCCCTCTCTCCTCACTGCAATGGACTCAAGAGACCCTGTGATTCCCCCAGCAGAAGCTGGGGCAGCAGCAAGATTTGTATTTGGACTTGGATTTGGGAGGAAACTTCAGACACTGCAACAGACAAGTTCAAGGAACAGCAGGCTTAGTATTCACCTATCCTCCCCCGACCTCAGGTGGTGGAGACAACACCAAGTGAGATGGGCTCTGTCACCCAGTCTCTCTGTCTCTGTCACACACACACACACACACACACACACACACACACACACACACACAGCATCACCTGCCTCACTTGCAAAAGCCTCAGCTGTTGGTGTTTTTATTCCACAAACCCTGAAAGGAAGTCTGCTGACAGCCCATTTCCGGACCAAGGATCAGCCACCCACAGCCCTAAGGAGAAGCAGGCCAGGCAGCGGGGGCAAATCAGCAATTAGCAGCACAGTCACTGAGGAAACCACAACAGCTGTGAGGGCAGATGGTTCCAGACCTTCACTGATAGACCAGCTCACAATGAAGACCCGTATCACCGGCTTGGGCAAATAGTGCAATCTTCAAAACAGAAATACTTTACTCAATTATTTTGCAATGGACTTAGCTACAAGCTTTATTTTTTCTTTGCTCACCACGGTTTTTTTTTTTTTTTAAATGTCCTATGTCTTCCTCTTTCCCCACTTCTCCTCCTCCTCCTTCATCTTCTTTGGTGACATCTTTGAGTATCTGTTTCAGAAAGTATTCCTGGGTGATAAACTTTGAATCTTTGCAAATCCAAATACATATTGATTTTGCCCTCATAAGTTTTTTTGTTTGTTTGTTTGTTGTTGTTTTGTTTTTTTTGGTTTTTTTTTTTTTGAGACAGGATCTTGCTCTGTTGCCTAGGCTGGAGTGCAGTGGCCCAATCTTGTCTCACTGCAACCCCGGTCTCCCAGGTTCAAGCGATTCTTGTGCCTCAGCCTCCCAAGCAGCTGGGATTACAGACATGCACCATCACACCCAGCTAATTTTTGTGTTTTTAGTAGAGCCAGGATTTCACCGTGTTGCCCAGGCGGGTCTCAAACTCCTGACCTCAAGTGATCTGCCTGCCTCAGCCTCCCAAAATGTCGGAATTACAGGCGTGAGCCACTGTCCCCGACCTCATAATTATTATACATTAATTATACAGTAACTGAGTATAGAATTCTGGATTCAAAATAATTAGGTGATCGGTTAATGTGGTCTAGAATTTTGGATTCAAAACAATTAGGTGATCAGTTAATGTGGTCTAGAATTCTGGATTCAGATGGAGCGTTGCAGATGGAGGGTTCCATGCTACTGTGGTTATCAACCCCTTACAGGTGACATGTCATTCTCCTATCATATCTCCCAAGCTTTGGGGGATTTTCTCTTTATCCTGAGAATTCAGAAATTTCTTTTTTTTTTTTTTTATTATACTTTAAGTTCTAGGGTACATGTGCACCATGTGCAGGTTTGTTACATATGTATACATGTGACACATTGGTGTGCCGCACCCATTAACTCGTCATTACATTAGGTATATCTCATAATGCTATCCCTCCCTGCTCCCCCTTCCCCACAATAGGCCCCGGTGTGTGATGTTCCCCTTCCTGTGTCCAAGTGATCTCATTGTTAAATTCCCACCTATGAGTGAGAACATGCAGTGTTTGCTTTTCTGTTCTTGATTTCATGAGGATATAATGTTTCATTATTCCTGCCCTGCACTCACTGGGCCCTTTCAATTTGTAGAATGAAGGCTTTCTACAGGCAAGACATTTTTTTCTATTAATTGTTTGATTATTTCATTCCCTCAATTATTTCTATTTATCCCTTCTGGAATGTATGGGAATTTTTTTTTTTTTAAATAGAGATAGAGTCTCACTTTGTTGCCCAGGTTGGCTTCAAACTCCTAACTTCAAGCCATCCTCCCTCCTTGGCCTTCCAAATGCTGGGATTACAGATGTGAGCCACCATGCCTGGCTGGGAATTTTTAAAAACTTGCCTCTAGCCTCCATGGCTGTTAGTATTTTTCTTTGACTCTTTACTTTCTTTGCCTTCATTTACTGAATGTGGGAGATTGCCATAACTCAATTTAGTGAAATTTGTGTTCATGAATTTGATCCTTATCCATGCCGTTCTGTTCTTCAATTCATCTATTGAAATATTTTTATATCAGCAATCATGCTTTTAATTTCTAAGAACTCTGCTTCTTTGTATAGAATGGTTTTTTTTTCTGTAGCTGTAATGACTTCTGTTTTATCAGGAAGTTGTTCATTTACTTGTTGAGTTTTATGACTCTTCTGCTGGTTTTCCTCAAGTGTTTCATGATTCTTGACTGTTCTTATTTCTACACGGGGGTCTCTGTTACAAATTAACAGTTTGTGAGAAAATCAGGTGGTGATATGGTTTGGCTGTGTCCCCACCCAAATCTCATCTGCAATTATAATCCCCCAGTGTCCAGGGAGGGAAGTGATTGGATTATGGTTGCAGTTTCCCCTATGTTATTCTCATGATAGTGAGTGAGTTCTCCTGAGATCTGAGGGTTTTATGAGGGTTTCTTCCCTCTTTGCTTCCTCTTCTCTTGCCTGCCACCTTGTAAGATGTGCCTGCTTCCCCTTCTGCCATAATTGTAGGTTTCCTGAGGTCTCCCCAGCTATGCAGAACTGTGAGTCAATTAAACCTCTTTCCTATATAAATTATCCAGTCTCAGGTATTTCTTTATAGCAGTATGAAAATGGGGCCGGGCGCAGTGGCTCACACCTGTAATCCCAGCACTTTGGGAGGCTGAGGTGGGCAGATCACTAGCTCAGGATTTTGAGACCAGCATGGCCAACGTGGTGAAACCCAGTCTCTACTAAAAATACAAAAATTAGCCGGATGTGGTGGCACCCACCTGTAATCCCAGCTACTCGGGAGGCTGAGGCAGGAAAATTGCTTCAACCTCGGAAGTGGAGGTTGCAGTGAGCCGAGATTGAGCCACTGCACTCCAACCTGGGCAACAGGGCGAGACTCCATCTCAAAAAAAAAAAAAAAAAAGAAAAAGAAAATGGACCAATAAAGGTGGGT
>NW_016808491.1:741166-753843 GCF_001698545.2 Rhinopithecus bieti | reverse complement strand
AATATATATATATATATATATATATAAAGTATCACTTGGGGAAAAAATTCATAACTAGCCACTTCTAAAACAGAAAATAGGTGAAGACATTTGTAGCTCATGAATAAATTATCAGCTCACTATACTACTGGTTCCTTTTCCCTGTCTCTGCTGTCTCTGAACCTGAGATAATTCTGGAGTTCTAATGGGAAATGTACTATTTTGGAGATGCTCTCTTTCTGCTTTCATGAGATTGTGGGTGCCTCAGATCTGTTGTGTTTTTGTCAGTCACATCTACTTTAGGTATTCAGCAGATCTCCTCTGTTTTGCTGCTCTCATAATACCATGCCTGGATTTCCAGTACTGCTTTCAAGTGATTCTGCTCCCACCCCCAGCCTCCATTAAAAAAAAAACATTGAGATGTAGCTTTCATGCAGTGAAATATACAAATATTAAGTATACAGCTCATAAATTTGTACTTATATACACACCAAATATCGACTACCCAGGCCAAGAAACAGAGCATTACAAGCTTCCTGGAAGCTCCCTCATATATTTTATCAGTCAGTCCCCCATAAGTAATCAAATGTTCCAACCTGTATAATCACCATAGGTTAGTTTTGCCTGCTTTCGAATTTTATGTAAAGTAAATCGTATTTACTGTTTGCTCTTTTTGCTTGTAACTTTTTACACTCATCATTGTATCTGTGAGAGTTACATCCATGTCATTATAAGTAGAAGTTCGTTTTCTTCATTTCTGTGTAATAGTCCAATGCTAACATGTATATGCAACGATTCCATTGTGGATGGACATTTGGGCTATTGTCCACTTTTAGCTCCAAATAAAACTGTTATGAAACTTCTTGTATTAATACATGTTTTGGGGGGTATGTATAGTATTTATTCTGCTGGGCAAATATCCAGGTTCACAGGATTTATAGATGGTCAGCTTTAGGAGTATTGCCAAACAATTTTCCAAAGCAGCTGCTGTTCACACTTTCATGACTGATGCAGAGAGTTCCAGCAGCTCCATGTCCTTGCCAACATTTGGTTTTGTCAGTCATTTTAATTTTAGCAACTTTGATGGGTGTACAGGGGCCTCTTAGTGTGGTTTTATTTTCATTTCTTTGTTGACCAATAATATTAAACACATTTTCTTTTCTTTTTATTTTTTCTTTTTTGAGACAGAGAGTTTCGCTCTTGTTGCCCAGGCTGGAGTGCAATGGCACAATCTCAGCTTCGTGCAACTTCTGCCTCCTGTTTTCAAGCGATTCTCCTGCCTCAGCCTCCCGAGTAGCTAGGATTACAGGCATGCACCACCATGCCTGCCTAATTTTGTATTTTTAGTAGAGACGTGGTTTCTCCATGTTGGTCAGGCTGGTCTCAAACTCCTGACCTCAGGTGATCTGCCCACCTTGGCCTCCCAAAGTGCTGGGATTACAGGCATGAGCCACCGCGCCCAGCCATTAAATACATTTGTTTATTGACCATTTTGAAATCCTCTTTTGAGACATGCTATCACATATTTTGTCCATTTTGTAAAATTGGGTTATCTTTTTCTCATTGATCTATTAGAGTTTGTTTATATTCTGGATTTAAGTCACTTGTTAGCCATATGTATTCCAAATTTCTTCTCCAAGCATGTGACTTGCCTTTTCACTCCCTTAATGATGTCATGTGATGAATAAACTTAACTTTAAAGAAGATCATTTATCATTGTTTTCTTCTATGGTTAGTGCTTTTGTGTTCTGTTTAAGAAATTTTTGCCTATTTGGAGATCATGAAGTTATTCTGTTTTCTTCTAGAGTAAACTTGTAGAACTTCTTGATTATTTTGCTTTTCACACTTAGCTCTAAAATTCATCTGGAATTAATTTTTATGTATAGTGCGAAGTTCATTTTTCCTCATGTGGATATCCAATTGTTACAGCATCATTTATTGAAAATATCCCTCTCCCTGCCCCCCAAGAATTGCAGAGGAGCCTTCATTATGAATCAGGAGATTGGGTATGTGTGGAGTCTGCTGCTAGACTTTATTCAATTCCATTGACAAATTTGTCTATCCTTGCTGTAATACCACTGTCTTAAGTACTGTTGCTTTATTGTAATTCATATCTGGTAATGAAAATCTTCTGGTTTTATTTTTCCTCAATATTGCCTTGGTTACATTTTTAGCGTTTTCCATTTTTATATTATATATATAAAATATAGGCTGAGGCATGGTAATCACTTGAACCTGGGAGGTGGAGGTTGCAGTGAGCTGATATTTCACCACTGCACTCCAGCCTGGGTCACAGAGTGGGACTCCATCTCAAAAAAAAAAAAAAAGATCTCCAGCATGGCGCACAATACCCTTTATAATCAGGTCTCTGCTCTTGTCTCCATACACATTTCTACTTCCAAAGTCCGCTATATGTCACATTTAGCACTTACTACGTGCATTAAACTGTCACTTACTTGTCTGTCTTTCCCATTAACTTGTAAGTTTTACAAGGACCTGGAGTGTACCATATTCACCAGCTATCATTGCATCTGGGCAAAATTCCTGGTACCTAGTAAGTGTTCTACATATTTGGGGAAGGAAGAAAAAATTGGAATTGATCACTGTCAGCTCCAGGTTGCCAGTGGGTATTAATATTCAGCTCACCTGTGCATCTTTGGAACAAGCTAGGGTAGAAAAGCTTCAGATTAGTTGTCCCCCTACACGTCTTATTTCCTGTTCATTCACAGGCTTAGTTCCTGGATCATACATCCCCAGGTGACTGTCTCCCACACTGACTGCCTCCAGGGCTCCAATGATGCTTCACATTGTACTGACTTGCTCACATGGTTGTTTAAACATGGAGGCTGTGCGTGGTGGCTGACTCCTGTAATCCCAACACTTTGGGAGGCAGAGGAAGGTGGATCACCTGAGGTCAGGAGTTCGAGACCAACTTGACCAACATGGTGAAACCCTGTGTCTACTAAAAACACAAAAAATTAGTCGGGCATGGTGGTGTGCACCTGTAGTCCCAGCTGCTTAGGTGGCTGAGGCAGGAGAACTGCTTAAACCCGGGAGGCGGAAGTTGCAGTGAGCCGAGATTGCACCACTGCACTCCAGCCTGGGCAATAAGAGCAAAGCTCCATATCAAAATCAAAATCAAAATAATAACAAATAAAAATTGATATGAGTGAGAAACTTTGAATCTGTGCCAAGGTGGGTAATGGAAAAGGAAGCCTATATTAGCCAGTTCAAAAGATTTCTTATGCTTTGATTTTCTCTAGCAGGTTTGTGGAATAAACCCTCAGCACTCATGGGTAATTTTAAAATCAAATTATCATTTTTTATTGTGGTAGCTAATTCTTAAATACGATTTGCTAATATTGGCCACAATATTGGACTGACAAGCCACGAGCCTTAGATCCTCACAGAAAACACAGTTGTCGCACATCATTTAAATCAAGTCACCCGCACCCGTCCAAACAGGTCAGCTGCCATCAAAATTCCTCTTTCCTGGACACCCTTCCTTCAAAGCTCTGCTCTGTATACTTAGGAGAGTTTGGGTTCAAGAGAATTAAAATATGATGCAAAATGTTGAAAGAAAAGCTGAAATTTATGGGTACCCATAACCCTAAAGTTTCAGTCACAAGTCTGACTTAAGGTGGCCTTGAGCAGTGATTCAAAAAATGCCTCTAGAATCCAGTTTCTCCTCCTAGCTCTGCTCTGTTCTTGGGTTTTCCTCTCATGATCATAAGATGACTGCAGCTGCGGCAGCAGTTTTTACATCCTCTCAGCTTCAAATCTGGCGGACAGAGAAAGATTCTCTTCCCACTGAGTGACTTGAGCCCTTGAGCCCTCCATCTCTGGGGGAAATTACCCATGACTAAAGCAACCACACCACTACAGTGAATCATAGCATCAATAATTAGCCTCCATCCACTGGAGCACGACCTGAGTGTGGCGTCAGCCTCTCCCAAACCCCAGGACTGAGCTGGAAAGGAGCACTTCCCAGTGAAAACTCACAGAAATGTTTTACCAGAAGGGCAAAAGGATTCTGCACAGAAAATCAGCAGGTGTGACTAGCTAGCTATTCTGAATCGTACATGCATTTTCTTTTATTCTTTTCTTTTCTTTTTTCTTTTCTCTTTTCTTTCTTTCTTTCTTTCTTTCTTTCTTTCTTTCTTTCTTTCTTTCTTTTTCTTTTTTTTTTTTTTTGATGGAGTCTCACTCTGTCCGTACGCTGGAGTGCAATGGCATGATCTCGACTCGCTGCAACTTCTGACTCCCAGGTTCAAGCAATTCTCCTGCCTCAGCCTCCTGAGTAGCTGGGATTACAGGCATGTGCCACCATGCCCGGCTAATTTTTTTGTATTTTGAATAGAAATGGGGTTTCACTATTTTGGCCAGGCTGGTCTCGAACTCCTGACCTCAAGTGATCCACCCGCCTCTGCCTCCCAAAGTGCTGAGATTACAGCTGTGAGCCACCCCTCCCGGCCTGTACATGCGTTTTCACAAAGCATAACTTATTTGAGCTGGAATTTTTTTTAACCCCCGTTTCATGTGACATTACTGGTGCAAAAGTAATCATGGTTTTTGCTATCAAAAGTAATGGCAAAACTGCAATTGCTTTTGCACCAACCTAATAGGACTTGGCTTTAGGTCTGTCATCGCTTTGGGTAATTCTTTTTTGTTCTGTTGTTTTTAAGCTATACCTACCTAAAGAGGTATTTAAATCCCCAACTGAACACAGTTCTCTGGGCTAGTCTGACCACTGTAAAATCAAGTGGAACTTCCATAAGTACTGATATTAAACCTCAGTAATACATTCAGAATTTTTTTTTTATAACTCAAGTGCAGAGCCTTAAATGCCTACCCATTACATTGCACATTGTTCGATTCAGTATATTGCATCTACCCTCGCTTAGCATATAACTCCAGAAAACACTAGAAATGGCTTTCTGGAGGCCAACTCTCCACCCAGGAATGAGGAGCCTGATGTCACCTCAGGCTAGCTCCAGGGATCTCCAGAAAGGTCTAAAAGGGGAGATACTGGGTAAGGAGACTCATGGCTTGCTTCAGCCAAACATTTACAGCCTCTGCAAAGTTATAGGAAGAATTCTGGCGTCTAGATCAATCTAGTTTTTTAGAAGCAAACAAAGACCTGTCTTGTGCAAACAAAAACCTCTGGGGCCTCAGGGAAAAGGAAGAACCTTCCAGCTGCCAAGATAAGGAAAATACTGAGGAGGAGGCCCTCAAGCTAGATAGATAGATAGGTTTTCTTTTTCTTTTCTTTCTTTTTTTTTTTTTTCTTTTCTTAGACAGGATCTTACTCTGTTTACTGCCAGGCTGGAGTGCAGTGGCGCAATCACAGCTTGCTGCAGCCTCTACCTCCCCAGGTTCAGGTAACCCTTGTACCTCAGCTTCCCAAGTAGCTGGGACTACAGTCATGCATCACCACACCCAGCTAATTTTTTTTTTTTTTTTTTTTTTTTTTTTTTTTTTTTAGTAGAGACAAAGTTTCGCAATGTTGCCCTGGCTCATCTTGAACTCCTGAGCTCAAGCAATCCACCCACCTTGGTCTCCCGAAGTGTGAGCCATGGCAACCAGCCGATCGAAATTTTTTTTTTTTTTGTTTTTTTTTGAGACAAGAGTTCATTTTTTTTGCTTTTGCTTTGTTTTTTATACTTCAAGTTCTGGGGTAGCATGTGCTAGAACGTGGCAGTTACGTTACATAAGGTAATAGCACCGTGGCCATGGTGGTGTGGGCTGCAGCCCATCACCGCATCCACCTAGCATTAGGTATTTCTGGCCTAACGTTATTCGCGCCTTCCCACTAGCCCCCCACACCCCCATCGGCCCCCGTATGTTGGGAATTGTTTTTTTTTTGTCGCGCCTCCCTCGTGTCCATGTGTTTCTCATTGTTCAAGCCTCCCACTTATAATGAGAACATGTGGCAGTGTTTGGTTTTCTGATCTTGTGATAGTTTGCTGAGAATGAGGTTTCCAGCTTCATCCATGTCGCCTGCAAAGGATGTGAATTCATCCGTTTTATAGCTGCAATAGTATGTCCATGGTGTATATGTGCCGACATTTTCTTAATCCAGTTCTATCATTGATGGACATTTGGGTTGGTTCCAACGTCTTTGCTATGTGAATAGTGCCGGCAATAAACATACTGGTGCATGTGTCTTATATTGTTAGAATGATTTATAATCCTCTGGTATGTGCCCATAGTGGATTGGCTGGGTCAATATGGTAATTTCTAGTTCCAGATCTTTAGGAATCTCACGCTGTCTTCCCACAATGGTTGAACTAATTTAAACACTCCCCACCAACAGTGTAAAGTGTTCCTATTTTCCACAACGTCTAGCAGCATGCCTGTTGGTTTCCTGACTTTGTAATGCTCATCATTCTAATGGCATGAGAGTATCTCATCGTGGTTTTGATTTGCATTTACTCTAATGACCCAGTGATGATGAGCCATTTTTTTCATATGTCTTCTGCCTGCATAAATGCTCTTCCTTTGAGAAGTGTTCTGTTCATATCCTTTGCCCATTTTTTGATGGGGTTGTTTGTTTTTTTCTGTAAATTTGTTTAAGTTTCTTTGTAGATTCTGGAATATTTAGTCCTTTGTCAGAATGGATAGATTGCAATAAGTTTTCTCCCCATTCTGTAGGTTGCCTCTTCACTCTGGATGAATATTCTCTTGGCTCCGTGCAGACTCTTCCGTTAATTCACGATCCGCATTTGTCATTTGGCTTTCGTTGCACATCATGCTCCTTTGTGTTTTAGAGCATGAAGTCGCTTGCCGCATGCCTATTCCTCGAATGGTATTGCCCTAAGGTTAGGTTTTCTTCCAGGATTTTACAGTCCTAGGTCTTATGTTTAAGTCTTTGATCCATCTTGAGGTGATTTTTGTATAAAATGTAAGGAAAGAGTCCAGTTTCAGTTTTCTGCATATGGCTAGCCAGTTTTCCCAACACCATTTATTAAATAAATGGATTAGCTTTTTTATGTGCTGCTGGATTCGGTTTGCCCGTATTTTATTAAGGATTTTCACATCTATGTTTATCTAAAAATAAATGTATTGGCTGGGTGCAGTGGCTCATGCCTGTAATCCCAGCACTTTGGGAGGCCGAGGGGGGTGGATCACCTGAGGTCAGGAGTTCAAGACCAGCCTGGCCAACATGGTAAAACCCCATCTCTACTAAAATACAAAAATTAGCCAGGCGTGGTGGTGGCCACCTGTAATCCCAGCTACTTGGGAGGCTGAGGCAGGAGAATCGCCTGAGCCTGGGAGGCAGAGGTTGCAGTGAGCTGAGATGGCACCACTGCACTCCAGTCTGAGCGACAGAGCAAGACTCCATCTCAAAAATAAATAAATATGTATTACGACAGAGCAAGACCCTGTCTCAAAACCAAACAAAACAAAAAAAAGTATTAATGCACAAAATAACACTTTTGGTGCATCATCTGGCTATAAAAGCAATATAAGTGAATTATGGAGCATTTTAATAAAGAAAATTATAAAGAACAAAATAAAGACTTGTCATGAACATTAAAATTACAGCTATAGTCCCAGCTATTTGGGAGGCTGAGGTGGGAGAATCATTTGATCCTGGGAGGCAGAGGTTGCAGTAAGCTGAGATCATGCCATTGCACTCCAGCCTAAGCAAAAGAACAAGACTCTGTCTCAAAAAAAAAAAAAAAAAAGAACTGCCTGAGACTGGGTAATCTATAAACAAAACAGGTTTAATTGACTCACAGTTTCACCTGGCCGGGGAGGCCTCAGGAAACCTACAATCATGGCAGAAGGGGAAACAGACACCTTCTTCACAAGGCAGCAGGAGAGCGAGTGAGAGCACAAACAGAATTACCACTTATAAAATCATCAGATCTCGGGATAATTCACTATCACAAGAACAGCATGGCAGAAACTGCTCCAATAATCCAATAACTTCCCTTCCTTGACATGTGGGGATTACATTTCGAGATGAGATTTGGGTAGGGACACAGAGCCAAACCATATCACCAGTTACATTTGCATTTCAGATAAACAATGAATAATGTTTTAGTATCAGTATGTCCCATGCAATATTGTAACAAATATTTGTGACAAATACTGCATCAGATATACTTAAACTATGACATTATTTGTTATTTATCTGAAATGCAAATTTAGCTGGGCATACTGTATTTTATCTGGCAATTTCAACTTCACCTCTGTTCATCATGCCAAGATGGTCCTTATCTATGCTACAGTTTCAAGAATACGGAAAAAGTTTTCCAAGCATGTCCCACAGCTGCCGATATTCTGGCCTAAAATTTTACTAACAGAGGATGGGGCTTTTTTGGTGTTGCCATTGGTTGCAGATTTTATCTCAGGGGCTGTACAGAAAACAAGGATCTGATGGAGAGGAGGATGGAAAATGATGAAATGATGGAAAACACGAAAAATTACGTAGCACTTTCTCCATGCCAGGTACTTTTCTGAGCACCTTACACATTTTAACTCCTGTAATCTGTACAACCACTTAAGAGCAGCTACTATTATCCGGATCTTACAGACAAGGAAACTAGATGACAGAGAAGGAGAATGATTTGCCCAAAGTCTCAGGTGGCAGAACTAACATTCAAACCGGAGCAGCTTAAATTCCAAATCGATGCTTTCAGCCACCCCGCTATGACAATTCTCAGAGGCAACGCCAGGGTCTGGAGGCCGGGGATGGCTCAAAATGAGTCTTGCTGAAGGTCTATGGGGGCTTGCTAAAGGAATGGGACTGGAAAAGACCTGAACGAAAGCTACATCACTGCTTGTTTAGTTGTCCCCGAGTCCCAGGAGGTGAAGTCCTAATTCCTTAGCCTGGCATTCTATTGGAAGTCTTCACCACACCCCAATTCCCACCTGAAGCCCAATCTAGCCTCCTATCTAGCAGGTACTTAGTGCTGCTCCCCATACCTCCCACACACCCTTATTCCTCTTCCTTAGCATATTCTGTTCCCTCCCCTCACTCCTCTTCCATGTGAATGCCAACATAACTATCTGTTCAAAGAGAGTGCTCACCAAATATCTGTTTGCTCCTCCACCTTCCCCAGCCTCCCTAGCAATTAGGTTGGGACCATATAATTCTGGCCAGTGGATCATGAGCAGAAGTGACATGTGTCGCTTCTCAGACAAGGTATTTAAGAACTGGAGTATCTAAGAAGCAGTGTTCTCTTCCCTGCTGAGGAGATTTGGAGGCTGTGTGTTTTAGATGGGGCAGCGGCAAGGTGGACAGTAGTAGCCCAATCCATAGAAACGAACTTTTGTTGATGATAAGCTGTGGATTTTCACGTTTATCTGCAGCCACAACATCACTTGGACTCTTCTGACCACCAGGATATTATTCAAGGCCCTGTCCAGACTGCACTCTGGCCCCTGTCCGTTCCACTGTGCTCCCCTGGTGTTTTCTTTATTATTATTATTTTTTCCTTTCCTTGGAGACAGGGTCTTGCTCTGTTGCCCAGGCTGGAGTGCAGTGGCGCAATCAGGGTTCATTGCAACCTCGACCTCCTGGGCTCAAGTAATCCTCCCACCTCAGCCTCCCAAGTAGCTAGGACTACAGGTGCACGCCACCATGCCTACGTTTTTTTATTTTTTGTAGACATGAGGTCTCACTACCTTAACTAGGCTGCTCTCAAACTCCTGTGCTCAAGCAATCCTTCCATCTTGACCTCCCAATATGCTGGGATTTGAGGCACGAGCCGCTGTGCTGGGCCTCCCCTGGTGTTTTCTAAACCCTTCCCTTAGTTCTTAGAAAACCTTAGTAAATGCCTGCCTGCTTAGTTCTTTTTCTCCTACTAATCGGGGCTCAGGAGCCTTGTCTTGTTTGACTTTGTGACTGCAGACATTTACATCGAACTTTAGCATGTGCTGAATGAATGAATGAGCCAATGATTTCCTGAGTTTAGAGCCAAGACTTCTCTTTAAATTCTTTTCAACCTAAAGATAACTTGTGGAATTGCCCTGCTCATACAAAGGACATTACCTCTACAGGTGTTGCCTCTGCTATTCCTTAAGTAAAGGATGGCCTCCCTTTAAACAGGTCTGAAGTCTTTGGAAATTCAATTACATGTAGCTGTGTTATTTATATAGTGGCTGGTAACCAGAAGAGAAAGAGATTGTGGGTGATGACATTCATTCTTAGTCACAAATTAAAAGGGAAACATGACGATGACATTCCCACCATGAGAGAAAAGGTCATCGGGCATTGAGGAGCCCTAATTGCAAGGCTGTGTTCTCATTCTAATCATCTGTACTTCCTGGGGATGTCACTACCAGTGATTACTTAGCAGAAAGAAGGAATGTTATTTCCCTAAACATTTTTTTTTTTTTTTTTGAGACGGAGTCTCGCTCTGTCACCCAGGCTGGAGTGCAGTGGCTGGATCTCTCAGCTCACTGCAAGCTCCGCCTCCCTGGTTCAGGCCATTCTCCTGTCTCAGCCTCCCGGGTAGCTGGGACTACAGGCGCCGCCACGTCGCCCGGCTAGTTTTTTGTATTTTTTAGTAGAGACGGGGTTTCACCATGTTAGCCAGGATGGTCTCGATCTCCTGACCTCGTGATCCGCCCGTCTCGGCCTCCCAAAGTGCTGGGATTACAGGCTTGAGCCACCGCGCCCGGTCGACATTTCCCTAAACATTTGCTGTCTTGAGATCGGTGATTCTCAACCCGGGGAGGCGGGTAGACAGCCTGAGCTCAGGAGTTCGAGACCACCCTAGGCGAAACCCCATCTCTACTAAAATACAAAAAATTAGCCAGGCGTGGTGGCACATACCGTGGTCCCAGCTACTCGGGAGGCTGAGGCATGAGAATCGCTTGAGTCCGGGAGGCAGAGGTTGCAGTGAGCCAAGATTGCTCCACTGCGCTCCAGCTTGGGCTACAGAGTGAGACTCTGTCTCTAAATAAATAAATTAAATAAATAAAGTTTGCAAGTGGCCAAATAAATATTCGCTTGGCTAAATTTAGAAACTGTTGCCCTACTTTGGGACCAGACTAACATTTTCAAGCTTTTCAAAAAAGGCTAATGTGCAATTGAGCTTGTTTTGTTTGGAAGATAGAGCTGAAGTTCTGAAGACATTTAATCTGAAACACGAAAGCTCAAATACCAACTGTGCTGTTCCTTTCGACATTTATTACAGAAATCTATTTCTGGAGTCTTCAAGTTCATATTAAAATGTCTTTTGTTCACAGCTTACTGGGAGCAAAAAGAAAAAAAAGTTCTTTTCATTTTCTCATCTTGATGACGTTCTAAAAGACGAGGATTTTGAGACTGGTTACCAAGAAAAACAAACTCCAACCTCCTCCAGCCCAGCTGCAGGGTAAATTCAAGCTATCCGTTTTCCTTGTGTCAGAGGCGGACCCAAATTTTCTCTGTGAAACTCCAAGGGGAAACTCTTCTTCCTGATATTTTGTCTTTGCCAGAAAAGCCTCAAGAAGGGTTTAAGTAACACAACTTTGAGTCAGTTGCTTAAGAAAACATTTAGAAAAGCACTTTCGGAAATTCAGAGATAAAGTAGTTCCCTGTTTACCAAAAATAAGAGAACAGACTTCAAACGCCATTTTATCAGTTCCATCCATGTACATGTGCTAAGCTGATCTGTCTGTACTTCTGGCTATGTCAACCAAGCAGTGGAGGGCTTGACTTTGAAAAAAAACTGTCTGGCTGGGTACAGCTTCATGCCTGTAATCCCAGCACTTTGGAAGGTCAAGGTGTGTGGATCACTTGAGCCAAGGAGTTTGAGACCAGCCTAGGCAACATGGAGAAACCTTGTCTCTACAAAAAATACAAAAATTAGTCAGATGTGGTGGTGAGAGCCTGTAGTCCCAGCTACTTGGGAGGCTGAGGTGGGAGGATCGTTTGAGCCCAGAGGCGGAGGTTGTAGTGAGCCAAGATCATGCCACTGCACTCCAGCCTGGGCAACAGAGCAAGAAGACCCTGTCTCAAAGAAAAAAAGAAGAAGAAAAAGAGGCTGGCCGCGGTGGCTTACGCCTGTAATCCTAGCACTTTGGGAGGCTAAGAGGGACAGATCACCAGAGGTCAGGAGTTCAAGACCAGCCTGGCCAACATGGTAAAACCCCATCTCTAATAAAAATACAAAAATTAGCTGAGTGTGGTGGTGCATGCCTGTAATCCCAGCTACTTAGGAGGCTGAGGCAGGAGAATCACTTGAACCCAAGTGAGGCAGAGGTTGCAGTAAGCCAAGATTGTGCCACTGCACTCTAGCCTGGGCGACAGAGCAAGACTCTGTCTCAAGAAAAAAAAAAAGAAAAGCAAGAGAAGAAAAGAAAGTAAAAAGAAAAAGAGGAAAAGCTGTGCCTTCCCTACTACGACATAAGGCTTAAAACAACCCAGTATATCAGTGATCACTTTGACACCACACTAGTAAGGTTAAAAAAACATGTATTTTTTTTTAAACAGAATATATTTGTTCTCAAAATTGCCATTGCTTTATTTGTTTTGGGCCTTGATGTTTACATTATTTTGAACCTTCTAATGATCTTAAAGGGAAGTAGTGGATTTATGTTTATCAAAGGAAAATAAAAAAGAGATGAGAAAAACTGCTCTAAATGGAAAAAAATCTTATTGAGAATGAAGATGCTGGTAGAGGGATAAGGAATGGCTACCTGCGGAGGGTCACTCATGCTGGGGTTTAATTTAAATTCTTTTTTTTTTTTTTTTT
>NW_016808491.1:734690-739594 GCF_001698545.2 Rhinopithecus bieti | reverse complement strand
TCAGCTAGTTTTTTTTTCTTTTTTCTTTTTTGAGACGGAGTCTCACTCTGTCGCCAGGCTGGAGTGCAGTGGTATGACCTTGGCTCACTGCAACCTCTGCCTCCTGGGTTCAATCAATTCTCCTGCCTCAGCCTCCCAAGTAGCTGGGATTACAGGTGCACGCCACCACGCCCAGCTAATTTTTGTATTTTAGTAGAGACAGGGTTTCACCATGTTGGCCAGGATGGTCTCGATCTCTTGACCTCGGGATTCACCCGCCTCAGCCTCCCAAAGTGCTGGGATTATAGGCGTGAGCCACCACACTTAGCCTAGGATCACACAGTTCTTAAGTGGTAGAAGCAGGATTTGAACCCAGGGAGTCTGGCTTCAAGAAATCATTCTCTTGACCACTGCACTCTTCTGTCTTCCTCTAGTGGTTTAAAGCAGCACTTTCCAATAGACACATAAGGTCAGACACAAATTTAAGCGTCACATAGATTTTTAAATTTTCTAGCAGCCACCTTTTTTAAAACAGGTCGAATTATTTTTAATAATATATTTTACTTAACCCAGTATACCAAAGCATTGTCATTCCAGTGTGTAATCAATAGGAAAGGTGATTACTGATATATTTCACATTCTTTTTGTACTAAGTCTTGGAACTCAGTGTTTATTTTACACTTAACAGCACATCCGAATTTGGAGCAGCCACATTTCAAGTACTCAGTAAGCCGTGTTAGACAACCATATTAGACAGCACAGGTTAAAGCTCTTTTATGGGTCTCTACTGCATACAGGATAGAGACTTGACACTTTCTGAACTGCCTGCCCTTTAAGGCCTGCCCTGATGTGGCTCCACCCATTTTGGGCTTCATCTCATGTTATTCCTAGCATCACACTTTATGCTCCTTCAACTGGTAATACTTCAGTTCAAGCCCTCTGCTCACACCACGCTGCTTTATTTGTTTGTTTGTTTGTTTGTTTGTTTATTTTGAGACTGAGTCTCTATCTTCCAGGCTGGAGTACAGTGGTGGGATCTTGGCTCACTGTAACCTCTGCCTCCTGGGTTCAAGCAATTCTCCTGCCTCAGCCTCCCGAGTAACGGATTACAGGAATGTGACACCATGCCCAGCTAATTTTTGTGTTTTTAGTAGTGATGGGGTTTCACCATGTTGCCCAGGCTGGTGTCGAACTCCTGACCTCAAGTGATCTGCCCACCTCGGCCTCCCAAAGTGCTGGGATTACAGGCATGAGCCACCGTGCCCAGCCACCACGCTGCTTTTCATCTTGGCATCTTCACTCATGATTTTCCCATTGTCTGAATGTCTGTCCTCTCATTCATCCAGCCTACTCTTTTTTTTGAGACTGAGTCTCTCTCTGTCACCCAGGCTGGAGTGCAGTGGCGCGATCTCAGCTCACCACAATCTCCGCCTCCCAGGTTCAGGCCATTCTCCTGCCTCAGCCTCCCGAGTAGCTGGGACTACAGGCGCCCGCCACCACGCCTGGCTAATTTTTTGTATTTTTAGTAGAGACAGGGTTTCACCGTGTTAGGCAGGATGGTCTCCATCTCCTGACCTCGTGATCTGCCCGCCTCGGCCTCCCAAAGTGCTGGGATTACAGGCATAAGCCACTGCACCCGGCCAACTCTTACTTATTCTATGACACCCACTCCACTCAGGTTTTGCCTCCTCCAGGAAGCCTTTCTGATACCCACACTGAAGTGGATACCCCTCCTATATATTCTCACAACGCTTCATCCTAATCCACCGACATGGAGCTCCTTTTATTAAAACTATTTGTATATGTGTCCCTCCCTGATTAGACTGTGCACTCAAGAGCAGAGGATGTGCTTTGTTAATCTGTGCCCAGCACAGAATCTAACACATAACAGGCACCAGTAAATGTGTGTGCAATTAAACTGAACTCAACAAACATGCTTTGGTATCCAGGATTGCTCGTCGGGGTAAAACAGGGTTCCTGAAATCATGAGGACACTAGGCTCAGGCCTCATGAAGGGGAAACATGGGTGCTACCCTTAAGTGAACTGTTTTGGTGTGTGTGTGTATATAGTACCTGTATTGTCTCTATTAGACTCTTAAAATAAAAATACAATCTAAGTAAAAATAATGAATATTCTATGCAAAAGCAGCGTCAAAAGCTGTCTCTCCAAACCAGCGACACAACCTGTTGATAAGATAAGCTAAGTGTATTGCCCACTACAAATAGTTATAATAAAATGAGCTCCATGTCAGGATGGCTTAGGATGAAGCGTTATGGGCATATGTAGGAGGGGTATCCACTTCAGTGTAGGGTATTGGGAAGGCTTCCTGGAGGAGGGGAGACCTGAGCAGGTTTTATAGAATGAGTAGGAGGCAGTTGGATGAACAAGAAGAAGGACATTCAGACAACGAGAAAATCATGAGAGAAGAGGCCAAGATGAAAAGCAGCGTGGTAGCTGGGTGCGGTGGCTCACGCCTATAATCTCAGCACTTTGGGAGGCCGAGGCGGGTGGATCACGAGGTCAGGAGATCGTGACCATCCTGGCTAACACGGTGAAAATCTGTCTCTACTAAAAATACAAAAAAAATGAGCCAGGCGTGGTGGCGGGCATCTGTAGTCCCGGCTACTTGGGAGACTGAGGCAGGACAATGGTGTGAACCCGGGAGGCGGAGCTTGCAGTAAGCTGAGATTGCGCCACTGCACTCCAGCCTGGGCAACAGAGCGAGACTCTGTCTCGAAAAAAAAAAAAAGAAAAGAAAAAGAAAAGCAGCGTGGTGTGATCGGAAGGCTTGCATTTAAGTATTGCCAGTTGAAGGAACATAGAGTGTGATGCTGGGAATGACATGGAAAAGCTATATACATTCCCAGCCTCCCTTACAGCTGGACATATAACATAGTCCTGGCCCACAAGCTGTAAGGAGGATCTTACACTTGCCTGGGGAGATGGGCAGACACAGCTGGCAGGGCCCTTTCTTCCTCTTTTTTGTCTAGAATGTGCATGAAATGCTAGAGCTGGGGCAGCCATTTGCAATCATGAGGGGACATGCCAAATCTTAAGGATAGTGAGGTGGTCAAATCCAAGAAAGCTAGCTGTTTGTCAGTACTGTGGGGCTGCCACACCCACTCTGGTCTTGCTACCAGGACAATTTACGTAAATACAAATCTTTTTATTGCTTAAGCCACTGTTATTGGGTGTTGGTGGCTTGCAGTGAGAAGCACTTCTGATTCACTGCTTCTATTTGCAGATTTTGTAGCCACTACTTCAGGCAGAAATGGAGATGGAAAAACCATCCAAACTGAATAAGCCTCGGTAACAGTCCTCGCAAGAGAGCTGAATGTCTTGGTGTCACTACATAATTAGAATCATCGGATAAAACGTGGGCTGGGAGGTGGCATTCACATTGGGAGAATCTCTGAAGCTTTGAGGATAGTGGGGGTTGGGCAAAAAAAGAAGAATATTTCTGCGTTTAGAACCATCTACATACAAGTTAGCTCTGGGTAACAAAAACGTTTGCCACTAAAGCAAAACCAAACCTATGTGATGGTTGTGGTCCTAGCCATGGGGTCTGCTTAGATCCCCCAGGGCTCCCAGGCAATGAAGATGATTTCGACCACTAGGATCTACTCTTTAACGGACAAAACTATCCAGGCCTTTATATCCAACAGTAGTCCAGGAAGGGAATTGGTAACAAGGCCTGGGCTTGGTGGATAGAAGACAGATCTGCATATTTGTAAATTCAGAGTTATTTATAAATTGAAAATTTGTAAAAGACAAAGAGGAGGCATCTGTTTTCCTCAGAATATCTAGGGTTTTCTGGGCTTCATGGGCCATGGCCATTGCCCCTTCCTCATTTCATTGCCTCAAGCGCCCCATTTATGAATCTGACAAAAGACAGTTACTGTAGTTTTTTTTATAAAAGTTACACATGGCTGGGCACAGTGGCTGAAGCCTATAATCCCAGCACTTTGGGAGTCCAAGGCAGGCAGATTGCTTGAGCCCAGGAGTTGGAGACAAGCCTGGGCAACAAAGTGAATCCCTGACTCTACAAAAAAATGCAAAAATTAGCTGGGCATGCTGGCGTGCGACTACAGTTCCAGCTCCTCCTGGGGCTGAGACGGGAGGATCACTTGAGGAGCCCAGGAGGTTAAGTCTGCAGTGGGCTGAGATTGTGCCACTATACACCAGCCTGGGCAACATAGTGAGACCCTGTCTCAAAACACACACACACACACACACACACACACACACACACACACACACAAAACACATTATGTTATGGAAAAAACTGGAAAATGCAGGAAAGCACAAAAAAAAAACTCATCATCTCACCATTCAGAGATAGCCATTGTTAACATTTTCAAAAATGTCTTTGATTTAGGATGCTTCCAATTGTAAATAAATGGAAAACTCAACCCAAAATGGTTCAAACAATGGGACATTTTATTATATCACATTACGAGGAGTCAGAGATAGGCCATTCCAGGATTGGTTAATTCAGTAGTTCACCAAAGTCATCAAAGATCTGTCTTTCCATCTCCCTTCTCTGCCACCCTCAAGGTTTAAGATGGCTGTTGCAGTTCCAGACATTGTATCAAGATTCAATATTCATAGAAAGAGGACTGTTTATTTCTTTCCCAGAAGTTTCTCCCATATATCATGTGCCTACGTCTAAACCAATCACTACTAAGGGGAAATTGACCTACAACATTTGGATTAGACTAATCAAATTTACCCTCTGAGTTAGGGATAGAGTGAACTTCTATGAGCACATGACTGAGCCAAGGATAAGCATTCTGCCAGCAAGAGAGGACATAATAGGGGCATGGGGTTGGAGATGGGAGAGGAATATTAAGGCAATAACCAATAATGTCTGCTATGATCCTTTTAGTCTATTTTTTTTTTTTTTTTTTTTTTTTTTTTTTTT
>NW_016808491.1:693053-734281 GCF_001698545.2 Rhinopithecus bieti | reverse complement strand
TTCACCGTGTTAGCCAGGATGGTCTCGATCTCCTGACCTCGTGATCCGCCTGTCTTGGCCTCCCAAAGTGCTGGGATTACAGGCTTGAGCCATATATACATACCTAGAAAAAGTTTAAATATAAAATCATGTATATACTGATGATCTTTTTTCAAGTAGCAATACACATGGCAAATATTTCTCCATTTGAAGAAATATTTTTCTATAACATCTTTTTTTTTTCCTTTTTTTAGACAGGGTCTCACTCTGTCATCTAGGCTGGAGTGCAGTGGTGTAATCTCAGCTCACTGCACGCTTGACCTCCCAGGCTCAAGCAATCCTCCTACCTCAACCTCTCAAGTAGCTGGGACTACAGGTGCACGCCACCATGCCTGACTAATTTTGTTTATTTTTTGTAGAGAAGGGGTTTTGCCATGTTGTCCAGGCTGGTCTCAAACTCCTGGGCTCAAGCAATCCTCCCACCCTGGCCTCCCATAGTGCTGGGATTACAGGCATGAGCCACCACATCCGGCCATCTTTTTTTTTTTTTTCTACTTTTATTTTAGATTCAGGGATACATGTGAAGGTTTGTTATAAGGGTATAGTGCACGACGCTGAGGTTTGGGGTGTGATTGAACCTGTCACTGAGGTAGTGAGCATGGTACCCAATAGGCAGTTTTTCAATCCTTCCCTCTTTGCTTCTTGTAACACCCAGTGTCTACTATTTCCATCTTTATGTCCATGAGTACCTAATATTTAGCTCCCACTTGTAAGTGAGAACATGCTATATTTAGTTTTCTTCTTCTGCGTTAATTCGCTTAGGATAATGGCTTCCAGTTGCATCCATGTTACTGCAGAGGGCATGATTTCATTATTTTTTATGGCTGTGTAGTGTTCCATGGTGTATATATTCCATATCTTCTTTATCCAATCCACAGTTAATGAACACCTAGGTTGATTCCATTATTTTGCTATTGTGAATAGTGCTGCGATGAACATATGAGTGCCTGTGTCTTTTCAGTAGAACAATTTATTTTCCTTTGGGTATATACCCAGTAATGGGATTGCTGGGTCAAATGATAGTTCTACTTTCAGTTCTTTGAGAAACCTCCAAACTGCTTTCCACAGTGACTAAACTAATTTACCTTTCCACCAACAGTGTATAAGCATTTCCTTTTCTCTGAAGCCTCACCAGCATCTGTTATTTTTTGACTTTTTAATAATAGCCATTCTGACTTGTGTGAGATGGAATCTCATTGTGGTTTTGATTTGCATTCCTCTGACGATTAATGATGTTGAGCATTTTTTCAAGTATTTGTTGGACACTTGTACGTCTTTTAAGAAGTGTCTGTTCATATCCTTCACCCACTTTTTAATGGGGTTTTTTGCTTGTTGAATTTTTAAATTTCCTGATACTAGATATTACACATTTGTTGGATGGATAGTTTGCAAATATTTTCTCTCATTCTGTAAGTTGTCTGTTTACTCTTTTGATAGTTTCATTTGCTGTACAAAAGCTCTTTTGTTTAATTAGGTTCCCGCTTGTCAATTTTTGTTTTTGTTGCAATTACTTTTGAACTTGATATCCAAAAGGGTATTTCCTAGGTTTTCTTCTAGAATTTTTTTTGTTTTAGTTCTTACATTTAAGCTTTTAATCCATCTGGCGCTAATTTTTGTATATGGCGATATGTAGGGATCCAGTATCATTCTACTGCATATGGATCGACAGTTATCCCAGCACCATTTATTAAATAGGGAACCCTTTCCCCATTGTTTATTTTTGTCAACTTTGTGGAAGATCCTTTGGTAGTAGGTGTGTGACTTTATTTCTGGGTTCTCTATTCTGTGCCGTTGGCCTATGTGTCTGTTTTGGTACAATGCTTTTTGGGTACTGTAGCCTTGTGGTACAGTCTGAAGTTGACTGAAATGATGCCTTCACTTTGCTCTCTGGCTATTCAGGCTCTTTTTAAGTTCCATATGAATTTTAGAATAGTTTTTTCTAAATCTGTGGAAAATGACATTGGTAGTTTGATAGGAATAGCACTGAACCTGTACATTGCTTTGGGCAGTATGGATATTTTAATGATATTGATTCTTCCAATTCATGCACATAGAGTGTTTTTCCACCTGTTTCTGTCATCTATGCTTTCTTTCAGCAGTGGTTTTGTTTTGATTTTTTTTTTTGAGATAGAGTCTTGCTCTGTCACCCAGGATGCAGTGCAGTGGTGAAATCTTGGCTCACTGCAACCTCTGCCTCCCAAGGTCAAGTGATTCTCCTGCCTCAGCCTCCTGAGTAGCTGGGATTAAGGCATGCGCCACCATGGCCGGCTAATTTTTGTATTTTTAGTAGAGATAGGGTTTCGCCATGTTAGCCAGGCTGGTCTCGAACTCCTGGCCTCAAGCAATCCACCTGCCTCGGTCTCCCAAAGTGCTAGGATTACAGGCGTGAGCCACGGTGCCTGGCTGCGTGTTTTTGTTTAGTTCTCCTTTTAGAGATCTTTCATCTCCTTGGTTAGATGTATTCCTAGGTATTTTGTGTGTGTGTGTGTGTGTGTCTATTGTAAATGAGATTGCATTCTTGATTTGTCTCTCAGCTTGAACTTATTGGTGTTTAGAAATGCTACTGATTTTTCATACCTTGATTTTGTATCCTGAAACTTTACTGAAGTCATTTATCAGATTTAGGATCTTTTTGGCAGAATCTTTAGGGTTTTCTAGGTATAGAATCACATTATCTGTGAAGAGATATAACTTTTTCTTTTCCTATTTGGATGCCTTTTATTTCTTTCTCTTCTCTGATTTTGCTTCTGGCTAGTACTATGTTGAATAGGAGTGGTAAGAGTGGGCATCCTTGTCTTGTTCCAGTTCTTAAGGGGAATGCTTCCAGCTTTTGCCTGTTCAGTATGATGTTGGTTATGGGTTTGTCATAGATGGTTCTTATTATTTTGAGGTATGTTCCTTTGATGCTTAGTTTGTTGAGGGTTTTTATCATGAAGGGATGTACATTTTTTTTTAAGGCTTCTTAGTTTTCCATTACAAAGACATAATTATTATTGTTTCTTATTGCTGGATGAAATAGTTGCTGGACACTGAGAATTGTTTCCAGTTTTCCATTATTGATATCAATGTGGTGATGAACATTTTTTGGCTTTTGATGTACAGTCGGCCCTTCACATCTGTGGGTTCCACGTCTGTGGATTAAATTAACGGCAGATTAAAAGTATTTAGGGAAAAAAATGAATGGCTGCATCTGTACTGAACATGTACACACTTTTTTCCTTGTGATTATTCCCTAAATAATACAGTACAACAACTACTTACACAGCATTTACATTGTATTAGGTATTATATATAGTCTAGAGATGATTTAAAGTATACGAGAGTGTGGCTAATCAGCACCAAGTCCAGACTCTGGGCAGTCCTTCTAGATGAGGCCCCTGTTGGTAGACTTGCAGCAAACTCACAGGGGTGCTGAGTTAGGCTACTTTATAACCTCATTTTTTCCCTCTGGATGTTTGTGTGTTTATTGCTTTGATGTATGAACTGTTAAAGAAATTCATTAAAAAAAAAATCTGTGCTTGGCCGGGCATGGTAGCTCATGCCTTTAATCTCACAATTTTGGGAGGCTGAGGTGGGCAGATCACTTGAGGTCAGGAGTTCAAGATCAGCCTGGCCAACATGGTGAAACCCCATCTCTACTAAACACACACACACACACACACACACACTAGCTAGGCATGGTAGCACGTGACTGTAGTCCCAACTACTTAGGAGGCTGAGGCACAAGAATCGCTTGAACCCGGGAGGCAGAGGTTGCAGTGAGCTGAGATTGTGCCACTGCACTCCAGCCTGGGTGACAGAGTGAGACTCTGTCTCGAAGAAAAAAAAAAATCTGTGCTTTAAAAGGAAAACCACCTTAAATGGAATCCTTTTTATTACATTCTGATATGCTACTATTACATTCATAATTTTGGAAGGTAAAAGAAATAAAGTATGTGGGAGGATGTATGTAAGGTATATGCAAACATTATGCCATTTTATATGAGGAGCTTGAACATGTGTGGATTTTCATACCTCAGGGGGTTCTGGAATCAAGATCCCATGGATACCAAGGTATGAGTGTATATTACTAAGCTGCTTTCCAAAAAACATAGTACCAGTTTATACTTCTATCAGTGGAGTGTGGCAATGTTTAGTTCACTTAATCCTTACCAGCATTTAAAAATATATCTTTTTAATTCATTACTCATTAGATAGATGTCATCATTCTTGAAGAAAGCATGTGGTTGCTCTATAGGGAGAGGCATTATTGGAAATTCAGCTTTGGCCCACATATGCTTTCTGATTCTGAAGGCAAATGAGTTCAAATCAAAACTGTAAGCCCCAGGTCTCTTTTCAGTGGGTTCTCAGAAAAGTAGGGATGCTGTCCTCTCTTCCCTGACTCCACCTATATAGGTATGCATATGCATATGACTACAAGTCAGAGAAGACTCCTGCTTCCCCTGCAAGCTGGGACTGAGGGGATGTACAAGGCTTATAATTTTTCTTCCACTCTTGTTTTTTGTTTTGTGTTGTTTTAATCTAAATCAAGTTACAGTTACCTTGGCAAGCCATTTCTTTTGATTGGGTGATTTAATCCATTAACATTTAATGCTATTCTTGATATACCATCAATTCTCATTATTCACAATTCCTTATTTGTGAATTTTTTCTACTTGCTAAAAGTTTGTAATTCCTAAATCAACACTTAAGATATTTTCATGGTCATTTGCAACATGCACACAGTGGTAAAAATATTTGAATTGCTCAACCTACGTGTTCCCAGCTGAGGCTGAACAAGGTGACACACAAACCTCTTGTATCAGCTCTCATTCTGTAAACAAGTGTCCTTCTTGTGGTCTATTTAGTGCCAGGTTTTTTGCATTTTTCTTGGTGATTTCACAGCTTACAATGGCCCTCAAGAGCAGTCCTGCAGTGCTGTCTAGTGTTCCAAAGTACTAGAAGGTTGTAAGGTTACCTGCTTTTAGCCTGAACTTCCTTTAGTATTTCTTCTAAAGAAGGGCTGCCAACATTAAATTCTCTCAGTTTTATTTTTCTGGGAAATCTTTATCTTCATTTTGAATCACAGCTTTGCTGGCAATAGGATTCTTGGTTGACAGTTTCTTTCTCTGACACTTTGAATGTTATCCCACTACCTTTTGGCCTCCATTGTTTCTGCTAAGTCAGCCACTAATTCTACTAGGGTTCCTTTATAAGTAATGAGTTATTTTTTCTTGCTGCTTAAAGATTTCCTCATTGTCTTTTACTTTCGACATTTGTCCTATGCTGTGTCTCATATTTCTAAGGTTCTCTTCATTCTTTTTTCTTTCTGTTTTTCAGTGTGTCTAATCTCTATTAGTCTGTTACTCTTTTTTCTGTCAGTTCAAATCTATTGTTGAGCCCTCTGGTGAATTTTTCAGTTATTGTGTTTTTCACCTCCATAATTTCCATTTGGTTCCTTTAATAATCTCAATTTCTTTGCTGATATTGTCTTACTTGATGTGACATTGTCACCCTACCTTCAATTACTTCTTTAATCATGGCTCCCTTTAGTTATTTGAACAGGTTCATAATGGCTAAAGTTTTTTCTGATAAATGCAACATCTGGTTCCTCTTACAGTCAATTTCTGCATCTGCTTTTTTTCTGCTGTTTGGGTTATACTCTCCTGTTTCCTTGTGCTTTGTAATTTTTACTTTAAAACTAGACATTGAAAATCACATATTGTAGTAACTCTGGGTGCTGATACCCCCTTCTCTGGAGCTTATTATAATGTGCTTATTTGTGTAGTAAATGACTGGATTATTTTAGTGAAGTCCATTTTCTCCACACCGTGTTTAGCCACTAATGTTGTTCCTTCAGGAGGTACAGAACTGAGTATGCCCACAGTCACTCTGGAATCAGTGGTTTTGGTGGGTCTCTCCTCCTCTTTTCACTGACCCCACCAACCTGCTAAAACCACACTATTATCAGTTGATTGCTCTAGTGTTTTCAACAGTACTCTGGGAGCACAAATTGCTCTAAAATTTATACAATTGAATTCTGGCTTCTTCAACTGAACAATTTTTTTGGTCAGTGTTTGATTTTTGTTCTGACCCTAGGGGGACTCTTCCAGCTATCTTATTCCCAGTTCTCTCCTGCAAACCAGCCTTCTACAGTTTAACCTGTATCTTGAATATTCTCCTAGTAGCCTTTTATCACACCTCACTGACCTTGAGAGTGCTTTTAGACTTGAAATTCTTCACTCTGTTGCAATGAGCTAAATTCCTTCTGAAAGAGATGAAAAGCTGTTTTATGGTGGGTTTCTCCCCGCAGGCACAATCTCCCAGCCAGGGCACTAGAGCTGGGGGAGGGAACAATGGTAAGCTTCTCTCTGAGTGACATCCCCACTCTAGGGGCTGAGCCCTTGATTGTGAGGGAGGTGTTAAAGAAAAAATTATTCTGACACTTGTTAAGATGAGAAAGAAGACTTTATTCAGAATGATCTTGATAGGTGTAAAGATAATTGAGGCTGGGCACAGTGGCTCATGCCTGTAATTTCAGCATTTCAGGAGGCTGAGGTGGGTGGATCACTTGAGGTCAGGAGTTCTATACCAGCCTGGCCAAAATGGTAAAACCCTGTCTTTACTAAAAACACAGAATTAGCTGAGGCAGAAGAGTCACTTGAACCTAGGAGGTGGAGGTTGCAGTGAGCCAAGATTGCACCACTGCACTCCAGCCTGGGTGACAGAACAAGACTCTGTTTCAAAAAAAAAATGATTGAGATAGGAGAGATCAGGCTTAATTACAAACTCACGAGGAACAAGTAGGGATTTATAGGCAAGGAGTAGGTTGGGGAAGGGTTGTCAGTAGATGGAAAATTACTAAGAGGAGACAGAAATGAAGGGTAAGGGAAATTCTTACTACATTTACCAAACAGGATTCTTGCTGAAGTCAGGTCAGGGTGATCAGATATAAAGGGTCAAGGGGATTCTTTTTAAACTGCCAGGATTCTTGCTAAAACTGGGCTCTTGAGAACAAGGTCCAAGAATGAGGCCTAGTCTAAAAAAGTTTCTAAGCCTGACTAAAGTTTGGGTAGAGAGCCTCTGTCAGTGCAGAGCAGCTGGGGTCCTCTCGGCTTGCCTAACCTTGCAAGCCAGGACTAAGGCCCCAGTATCTTAGCATGTCATGCCCAAGGAAGCCTCCAGTCCATGAGTGGGGTCTGGGTGGAATAAGCCTCAGCAACAGGTGGCCAGGGGCAAGATAAGAAAAGCTGTGGTTCTGCTCCTCCCAGGAAGAAAGCCCTCTGTGAGGGGATGTTCTTGGCTGCAGCAGCTTGTCTGGGGGCCTGGATAGAACAGAAGGGCAGAGGAAAAGCAGATTTCCTTTCTCCTAGAGCTAGGACACCATTTTTTCTCCTGTCTTTGGACATCAGAACTCCAGATTATCTGGCCTTTGGACTCTGGGACTTGCACCAGCAGCCCCCTGGGTTCTCAGGTCTTTGGCCTTGGACTGAGTTAGACCAGTGGCTTCCCTGGGTTTTGAGGCCTTCAGACTTGACTGAGCCACCCCCTGCTGGCTTCCCTGGCCTGCAGATGGCCTGTAGTAAGACTTATCAGCCCCGACGATCACATGAACCAATTCTATCTACCTACCTACCTATTTATCTATCCTACTGGTTCTGTCCCTCTGGAGAACCCTGACAAATCCAAAGCCCTAGTCCACAGCACCTCAAAGAGAATAGAGCTTTTAAAGAGGTAAAGTACAATGAGGCCACATGGGTGGGCCCTACTCCAATATAACTGGTATCCTTTAAGAGGGCATTAGGACGCAGACTCACACAGACCAAAAGATAACCAACCACATGAGAACCTAGGGAGAAGGTGGCCTTCTACAAATCAATGGAGAGGCCTCAGAAGAAACCACACCTGCTGACTGACAGCTTGATCTCAGACTTCTAGCCTCCAGAATTGTGAGAAAATGAGTATCTATTATTTAATCCACCCAGTTTGTTGTATGTAATTTGTTATGGTAGCCCTAGTAAACTAATACAATGTACACGGGACTATTTTGGCCTCCTTGGGACTGCCCATATATGGGCAATCTATGCTTCTGGGGAAGATCATGGAAGAAGTTATGGTTATTACAAAAATGTACAGGTCAGAGGCAATAAACTTCAGTGAGGCCTATGATCTATGAATCCATACACTCGAATATAGTTGTGCTACTGGAGTTTGTCACTGAATTCCCGAAGCCCTATGTAGAGAGATGTTTTTGTAGGCTGAGGCAAGGCTCCATTTTCCTTCTGTATATGCTCAGCTCTCTGGGTATTTCATTCATCAGATGGCAACTTGGCTTAGAGAAGGTGTCGGTCTGTATTAACCCAACTGCTGCCACCAAGTCACTACAAGCACCAGGGTCCTATCAATAATGATCTATCTCAGTGGTTTTGTCATGGGGACTGCCAGGGAAAAGAATTTGGGGCTGGTTCCACCAGAAGCTCCTAGCTGAAAGGAAATGGCAGATAGTCAACAGATAATCTACTGTATGCTGGTCTCTGCATGGGTGCTTTATTTCTTATAAAGAAGACTCTACTTCTTACTAAATAGGGGTTGTCACTAGAACCCTGTAATCTCTTCAATCTTTATGCCCTTATTTAAAAGAATTTAGAATAAATTCATTCTAACTGAGCTAACGCCATACACCAAGCACACAGTTAAATCTGCAGTCCTGGATCTTGGCTCAAAGCAATCTCCACCTCCCCGGTTCAAGTGATTCTCTTGCCTCAGCCTTCGGAGGAGCTGGGACTACAGGCGTGAGCCACCATGCCTGGCTAATTTTTTTGTGTTTCTAGTAGAGACAGGGTTTCACCATATTAGCCAGGCTGGTTTTGAACTCCTGACCTCAGGTGATCCACCAGCCTTGGCCTCCCAAAGTGCTGGAATTGCAGGTATGAGCCACCGCGCCCAGCCAAGAACTTTTTTTTGAATAAAAAAACTAGAAGTGTTCTGAAAACACAAGGATGGTCTGCCTGTTCTAGAAAATCTGGGACTGGTAGCTACTATTCTTGGACCATATTGAGAGATGGTTAAAAACATTAGATGCTCAATAAATCAGGTAAATTACTTAGACTTAGTTTGTAAGCTAGTTCATGTTGCAAGAAAGGACATACTAGTGCTTTCCATCTTTATTATAATGTTCCTTGATGGCATGGCTAGACTTTTACAACTTTGGATCCTCTGGCAACGTATATATCTGTCAAATCAGCTCACACTAAAGCACAGCAATAAGAGGCATGAGGGTGAGGGAGCCATCAGGACAATCCTAAACCTTGGCATTTTTTCCAGATGAGATCGGGTACGGTCAGGGCAGTATGGCCGCAGACGTTTGTTTTTTTTTTCAAAGTAATTCCTACCTAAATAAGTTTTTATTTCTACCTAGTTACATTTCATTCTCAAGTTCATATATATTGTTTTTGTCATAAAGGATAAATGTACATTGAAAATTCATAGGGATACACAGGGCAATCTAAGCAGACAGTTATGATTAACATATCAAGTTACACAAAATAAAAAATATAAAAGAAGCATAAAGTTAAAATGAAATGAAACACTAATAAATGAAAAAACAAACATGGGGGGATCAAAACACATGAAAAACAGGTTATTTGAAAATACTTCTGCAAGATGGCTCAAGAAAAGGAGAAAAGGCACAACTGAAAACCAGTAATTAAATATGGGTATCCAGGCTGGGCACGGTGGCTCACGTCTGTAATCCCAGCACTTTGCAAGGCTGTGGCGGGCGGATCACTTGAGGCCAGGAGTTCGAAACCAGCCTGGCCAACAAGGTGAATGAAACCACATCTCTACTAAAAACACAAATATCCCAACTACTTGGGAGGCTGAGGCACAAGAATTGCTTGAGCCTGGGAGGCGGACATTGCAGTGAGCTGAGATCGTGCCACTGCACTCCAGTCTGGATGACAGAGCAAGACTCTGTCTCAAATAATAATAAGAAGTAAATAAATAATAAATATAAATAAAAACGGGTATAGGCCGAGTGCAGTGACTAGCTTCTGCATACTAAGCACTTTGGGAAGCCAGGAGTTTGAGACCAGCCTGGGAAACACAGCAAGGCCTCATCCCTCCAAAAACAAGAAGATATAATTACTAACGAGGCAGAGATTTTAAAACATTATAAACTTTTACCAATACATTTGAAAACTATTATATAAAATAAATTAATAGTTAATAATCTACCCAGTAGAAGGGAAGGGGGGCAGGAGTATAGAAGATACAACACAGAATATGAATCATGTAAGTTAGGTGACAGAAACAAAGTTTCATTATATCTGTCTATTTTTACAAATGTTTCTGCTTCCATAAAACAGGCTTTATAAAAGGCAAACTTTTGGAGGAGAATAGGAAACAAAAAAAAAAACTAAGCATTTATTTTGCCTTTTCTATAGAAGCTGTACCTCAAAGTAACCAAATAGTTGATATGGGGGTTTCTTTTATAAGAAGAAATCCAACTAATATAAGCAAAAGGAATTAGAATTACAGCTTTGCCATCTTGCAGTCCCTAAAAGTTAATGGATCTAGGCAATGATCAATAGACACTGCCATCAAAAGACAAGACACATTATGCAAGTATCCAATGCCATCAATAAAGTATTCTTACAAAAAAAAAAAGGTGGGGGGCAAGGGGAGGCAGGGAGAAAGAAAAGAAAAACAGAATCTGAATGAGCTCTTCTTGATTTACATGTAATCAGCACAATTCACGTCAGAATTTTTTACAGACCAAAGAGCTGTTTCTTCTTCAACAAATAAATTACCAAAAAAAAAAAGATGGAAAGGGAAACTGCAAAAGCCTTTATCAACTGCAGTGTATGTATGGACTTCTATACTGAAATGTTTACAGATGAAATTATATGATTACTAGGATTTAAAAGAAATCCTAGGATAGCCAGGTGTGGTGGTGCGTGCCAGCTACTCGGAAGGCTGCGGCAGAATTGCTTGAACCTAGGAGGCGGCGGCTGCAGTGAGCCAAGACCACACCACTGCACTCCAGTCTGGGCGACAAGAGACTCCGTCTCAAAAAATAAAAATGAAAAAATAAAAGTAATCCTAGGGGTGGGGTGAAGAACAGATTAAACAAAATTGGCCACTAGTTGCAATTGGGTACTGGGTACATGGAAGTTTATCATAGTAATACTTGTGTATTACAAATCTTAACTTTTGGCTGGGCGGTGGTTCATGCCTGTAATCCTAGCACTTTGGGAGGCTGAGGCAGGTGGATCACAGGAGTTCAAGACCACCCTGGCCAACATGGTAAAACCTGTTTCTACTAAAAAATACAAAAATTAGCTGGGTGTGGTGGCGCATGCCTGTAATCCCAGCTATTTGGGAGGGTAAGGCAGGAGAATTGCTTGAACCGGGGAAGCAGAGGTTGTAGTGAGCCAAGATTGTGCCACTGCACTCCAGCCTGGGCGACGGAGCGACTCAGTCTCAAAAAAAAGATTCTTAACTTTTTAATAAAGTCTTCTCTTAGGATGCCAGAGACCTAGGTAGGTCTTTCTTGCTTCTTTTGATAAAATAGGAGGCCAGGTGCGGTGGCACACTCCTGTTATTTCAGCATTTCAGGAGGCTGAGGGGGGAGGATGGATTGTGTCCATGAGTTTGACACTAGCCCGAGCAACATAGCGAGAACTCGTCTCTAAAAAAAATAAAAAATTAGCTGGGTGTGGTGGTGGGTGCCTACAGTCCCAGCTACTTGGGAGGCTGAGATGGGATGACTGCTTTGAGTCTGTGAGGTTGACTGCAGTGAGCTGTTGATGGCACCAATGCACTTAGCCTTGGCTACACAGGGAGACCCTGTCTCAAAAAATAAAACGGAAATATATTAGGGGTTAGATGTCAAATAGCTCACCAGATCAGACTTACAGTGGCAAAACCAAAACTAAAACACATTAATTAAATCTTTCTCAATCTAGTTGGATGTAAAAGTGTTTGGAAGGGTAAAATTTACTTGATAACAGGTTTTTTATTTTAGTCAGTGAAATATTTTTCCTATAGATATGCCATGGTCAGGGAAATGCAATATATGCATATGTAGGAGAGTTTCACGACGAAACTCAGTCCATGGTATCTCGGGTTCTTTGTAAGAGGGCCTTACTTATCGGCTAGAATAATCTGCTGACTTAAGAAAATAATTGGTTGATAGGTCCTTGCTCAATTATAGTAATTTTTAAAACACTCCTGGGTAACTGGTACAAAGTACATTAACCAGATACTAGAAACTCACTTCATACTGTCTCTCAATTACCTCCTTTCCAAAGGTAACTATCCTGTTTCTGAACTTGATGTACATGACATTATACAGTATGTGTTTGTGTGTGGCTTCCTTTGTTCAACACCACATCTGAGGTTCTTCCATGTAGTGGAACGAGCTTCCTTTTTTTCAGTTGCATTACTATATTCTACTATAGAACTCTATCATTATGAAATCCATCCCTAATAATGCCTTTTGCCCTAAAGTGTACTTTATCTAACATTAATGTAGTTAATACCAGTTTTATTTTGAAGACAATCTGTTAACAGGTTAGAATGTGAATTTGTATTTTGCAGGATCAAGGACTTAGCAGACAATTCTCTAATTTTAGGCACAGAATAATGATGGAGGTGCTTATCAAGTGATTAGAGGGCAATTTGTTCCCAAAGAAATATTGAGTTTTTCCTGTTACCCTGTCTATATCCTTAGAACAAATATAGGGATAAAAAAATTGAGAAGGCTGGGCACAGTGGCTCACCCCTGTAATCCCAGTGCTTCATACTGTAATCTGAGAGGGGAGGATCACTTGAGCCCAGGAGTTCAAGAGTAGCCTAAGGAACAAAGTGAGACCCACTTTCTACACAAAGTAAAAAACTTAGCCAGGCACACACCTGTAGTCCCACCTACTTGGGTGCCTGAGGCAGAAGGAAGGCTTGAGCCCAGGAGTTGGAGGCTGCTTCAGCCTGGGCAACACAGTGAGACTCTGTCTCAAAACAAAGCAAAACAAGAACAGAAAGAAAAATTGAAAAATAGACATATGAATCTGCTAGGAACATTAGAATCATTAACTTTTCTGGTTTCTTTACACTAGTAGAATTGGAAACTCTACATAGAACCCAGTGGCTCCAGAATGTGGTAATTCCAGCAAAATTATTACTAGTTTTACCACTTTAGTATAAATTCTTTTGATAAAAACACATAAAGTGATGAATTCCCATTACAGGTTGAAACAGACAACAGAAAAAAAGCTTTGATGTAGAAACAGTAAGACTACAAATAGGTCTATCACTCCTAACTATACCTAACCTGGCAATCCAGTTCAATTATCACAAATGTTAGACATTAAATATTGGGCACAGCTTGTTTGACGATGTCCTCTTATTTGTACAATTGTCCTTTAAGTAATGGCATTTGTCTTAGAAATATATGGCTATTTATCTCTAAGAGTAAAAAGGAGAAATTATGGCAGGGTCTACATTCCTACATATTCACAACTAGCTGTAGGATAGTTATGGCCATATGTATTCTGAGAAGTGCCTCAGAGAGGCCTCATGATCCATTTTTGGGGATTCCTATTGAAGGCAAGAGTCCAAAAGTATTGTGTTTAATTTGTGGATTTAAGCCGACATTTCTACTACATTACACATTTCTAAAAGGTAAGTCACCACGTGCTTAACTCTGTATTTTTCCCAACACCTAGCTCAAGCGCTGGTACAATCAGTACTTGGTGAACTGAATGAATAAAACAGTGCTATGGGGCTGAATTTTGTGTCCCCCCACCCCAAATTCCTGCGTTGAAGTCCTAATACCCAGAATCGCAGAATGTAACTATATTCCAAGACAGACTCTTTTAAAGAATTAGAGCAAAATGAGATAATATGAGTGAGCCCTAATCTTTGACTGATGTCCTTATAAGAAGAGATTAGGACAGAGACACACTCAGAAGAGCTTGCAGAAGGCACAAGGAAAAGACAGCTATCGACAAACCAAGGAAAGGCACTGGAAGAAATCAACACTGCTGACACCTTGATCATGTCCTGTGAGTCTCCAGAACTGTGAGAAACTCATTTCTGCTGTCTAAGCTACCCAGTCTGTGGGACTTTTTTATGGCAGTCCTAGCAAACTCATACAAACAGTAACTACATTTTTTGTTCGTTTTTTCAAATTTAAAATGCGAAATGACATTTAAAAATTTTTCAGAAGTAGATAAGGCATTTTTACCCTTCATCAGAAACACTCTCACCACTTATTCAATGTCTTTAAGTTGCAGTGACGTATCATCACGTGGCTCTCAGGAGAAAACATAAGCACTCCAATACTGTGTACAGAACTTCAAGATTATAACCTTAGCAGCACTCGGTAGCATGAAACTGCAACACCTGGATGCAATAGAGGGCACTGGAGCAAGTCACAGAGACCTGGGCTTCCTTGCTGTTAACTGGAAATTGAACTAGGTGGTGTCTTGGGTCACTGCATGACTCTTAATGATGGTTATAACCCCTCTGCTAAGTAAATAAGCATTTCACAGTCAATCGAGTTTATAAAGGCCTCATTTAGTCATACAGTTATCTTTTCCTGATAAAATGCCTCATGCAAAATACATACATATTTATTTTCTAGTAGTATTTATGGAGACCACAGATTTTACAGGTAAAAGCCAGCAAAGATTAGTAGTGATTACCTAATTTTCTATTCTATTCAAAATAAATTCCCACTTCCGAGCTAAAATATACAACGAATGCTAAGTCTAGACTTCTGCAATCCAACAATTCTTTAAAGATGTGAGAAGTAAAATGTTTGTCTAAGGAAAAGGAAGGTAGCATCAGCTGGTATCTGTGTCACCTTTTTAAAAGGGACACAAACTTGGTTTGAGATCACACCTTGTGTCTCAGAGTGTATGTATACTAATGTCATAGGGAAGCCAACTACTGAACAAAACTGGAAATAAGTGTTCCAGCTGTAGTTTGGCACTGCAAATATGGGGAGAAAGAGAGAAAGAAAAAGGAGAGTGAGTGTGCAAGCAAGAAAGCATGCTAACCTGCCCCAGCATTACAGGGCGGTGCCAGAGAAGGTGCGTCATAAAAAGATTAGGAGAGCACTTTGCTCCTCAAAATGAGAATTATTCCTAAATGAAGACAGAGACAGTTAGTAGATTCTGTGTTTTTCCCAAACACTGCTTGTGCTCGCTATTCTCTAACCATGACACGTTTAGATGGATGGCTATGGAAAAGAAAAGAAAATAGGACATCATTAGAATTACAGGTAAGACAAGGGGAAACCCAAAGTACAGACAAGAACACAGAAAAATTTTAAGAGAGTACAGATGTCATGACATTTATTAAAAGGCATGCTACAATGCTATATTTGTTAGGAAAAGAGATTAGAGATATCAAGTAATAGTCAGCAAATATACAAACTGAACGAAAATGGAATATACTGTAGTGTACAGAAGCTTGAATTAACCATGCACTACGCATTTAGAAAATATGTTTTTTAATATTTTATCTTCTCTTTGCATTTATAACATAATTCACTTCAACAATCACAGAATCCTTTTTTTTCCAATGCCACAAACTCTGTTACAAATGAAAGCTGGTACTGCTGCTTATCCAAAATATACAAGACAATTGATGTTTTATATAAAAACCACTTTGTAAGTTCACTTGTTCCCAAAAACCTTTTTTTTCTTTTTTGGCCTTGTTTAAAAAAAAATGTTGTTACAAATATTTACAGCATTTTCTTCTGTTAGATGAACATTCTTACAAACTGAAAAGGGGAACTTTGATGAACAGACCATGTAAAACACCAGACAATGTCAGAGGCTCCTAGCTGTGCTATTTTTTTTTTTTTTCCTTAGATACAGTACTGGAAATGCCCATCAAACTCATCATCCTAATCCATTCTGTTCACACTGTAACTCCCATTTTCTCTAAGTAGTCTATTCAACAGTAGGCAACAGAAAGTAAAGGCCGCTCTGCACTGGGTCTTCTTTCAGAAAGGAGCTTGGGGAAAATGCAAAATGCTTCACAGAGAGGAGTTAAAACCACAACAGTCAGTCTTTGGTCAGAGCAATGAGGTGACATTTTGATGCAAAACTTTGCTTGGTCAGCAATCTTTATAATTGGTACTTTCTGGATATGGGATGAATTTTTAAAAGATCTAGGAAACAATGGTAAGGGGAAAAAAAGGCCAGAGTATGATTATTTTTTAATGGCATCAAAAAAATAGCTATTTAAATATTTGTTATTACAACTACTACATAGATCCAAGAAGTGAAAATAACACAACAACAACAAATCAGTTGACAATGCTGATTTAAGCATGCCTTAGGCATCTTTCAATTATGACTATGATCACCAAGGTCACTGGACCAGACAAATATCCCTGTTCTCTGGAACATATGCCTCAGGTTACATAAACTAAGGAAACTACCACAAAGATTTCAAGCAGCTCTATTCTTGGACCTGCACGATGCTCTATAATGAATATTATGTGATAAAGGCAAAAGTGTAACTGAGACTTCATTTCTACAGTTACGATTCTTTGCTTGGATAGATAGTTGGTGGGATGACATTCTTTTAAAACTATATAGTACATATTTCCTGAAAACCAGAATACTGATACTACTTTAGTCTCAAATAGGAAGAAAAGGTCAATTAAGACTACTGAAGAAGGCACATAAACTTTGGTCCTGTTTTTTTCTCCCACTATAAAACCCTTCAAACTAAGATTTTAATATTTTCTATATTTTAAACCACTCACAACTAGCTGTTAAAATTTGCTCTGAAAAAAGACTGCTAATAGTCTTGTAGATAACAACACAACTCTTTTAAAAGACAGCTGAGTTATATTTTCAAATTTTGTGCAATCTAAGTTGTATTTCTTTTAGCACAATAGTAGAGTATTTTAAGTCTGGCAGTTTTATTCTTGTTAACAGATCAAGACAAAGGAAAGGTTAAGAAAAATGCTTTATGCATCATCATGCTGTCTCTTTTTGGTTTTAAAATAGCAGTACACACATTAGGTTTTCTAAGAGATAGGTGGGGAAAAACACATGTACTTTTGAGTTTGTCATTTTTTTGTCCAAAAATATCTCGTGGGAACAGAAGAGAAACTGCATGACAAAATGCTAAACGTATAAGCATTGCTGACTGATGGCATGGAGACACTGAAAAGAACAGAGAGCCAGGCGTGATGGTTCATGCCTGTAATCCCAGCACTATGGGGAGGTGGAGGCAGGAGAATCACTTGAGCCCAGGGGTTGGAGACCAGTCTGGGCAACAGAGTGGGACCCCAAAAAATAAAATAAAATAAAATAAAATAAAAAGAAATTAAACAGAGGCGTTCATAGGAACCACTTCTCATCAACTAAAGCAGAACCCATGATCATCATACTAGCTGGAACCGAAGAAGGCCTTGCTCTTATAAGGAAACAGGCAGGCAGAAACGGTATCTCCAAAAACTGAGCTCGGCAACTTTTAACGGCAAATCAGAAACATTACTTCAAATAACTGATTACAATATTTAGTCTTAAAGAATTTATGACATTCTGTAAGAGCTACTGAGTAATTCTGATACTCTCCAGTAAGTATCAGTTAAGATACTGGGTCATTCTTCTATTTGTATGTTACACAAAGCACATTTTACTGCTATGCAAATTATTCAAATCTCAAAGTAAATCATTTTGGTGTAATTTGCTACTGTTAAATATGTACTGCTATTTTTTAAAGTCCTGAATATATATACTTTGTGTAGAAGTCAAGATACCTTGAAAAGTGATGACAATACTCCTTAAAAATAAAGTAAATAAACTTAAAAATAGGATCCTATGGTAGATCAACAGAGAAAATTAACCATTGCTGGAAGATACTGAATAAATGCATGCCAAAACAGAAATACACAGATCTAGTTTTCCACCATCCTGATTTTTAATCTTTTTTACAAAAACTATGCCAACACAAATACTGTAGACCTCTATAATTCAAACAGCAAATAGCTTAATATGGACAACATCCATGTGCTACAGCTAATTTTAGACACAAACTGATGGTTTCAAACATGCTATTTTAAAACAAGAACACCCCACATCTCCAAATCTTAATTTGGTTAATTTTGTCAATAAATTAAAATGTATGTAATGTGCATATGTATATACAACTATAGAAGAGTGTATTTATGTATATACACTTATCTACACACACACATTCACACACACACACAAACACACCCCTACACAAATCCCTGAAAAGGATTCAAATGTTCTCTCTCAGACTTAAAAGGCCATTCCCTACTTCAAAATTACATTCAACATCACTATGATCTCCCTTCCGTTATTAGCAACTTTGCTACACTTATGCTGAATGTTATGAGAATCATGAATTAATAAATTACACAGTAATTCCTAACTTAAAGTAAATGAAATAATCCAATTTAACATGGCACTGAAAATTATAATAGTGCCTGTGTGGAAGGGAAAAAAAAAAAAAGCAAATTTTGGGAGATTTTGCAAAGAAATTATTTTCCTCCTTCATATACCCCTTGTGTCTAGGTAAAATTTATTTCGTAAGTAAAAAAACAAAAAAAACAAAACCCCACAACTACACACATGATTATATCTATCTATTGAGCTAAACTGATCCATTTGAAAAGTCTTAACTTAGTATCCTTCCTTTCTATTCTACCAACTAAGTGTTGCTCAGTGGTGAGTGAATTCTGCTTTTTAAACCATCTGTATCATCTCTTGCAGTCTCTATTTTCGGTAAAATTTCTTCTGTAAAACCTCCATATGTTCAAATTAATCACTAGAATATAGCAAAGAGATTGAGATTTTCTTAATTTTTACTTTTTAGAGAAGGGGTTGCACTATGTTCCAGGGCTGGAGTGGAGTGGCTATTCACAAATGTGATCATAGCACACTGCAGCCTCCAGTTCCTGAGCTCAAGTGATCCTCTTGCCTGTAGCCTCCTGCCTACAGGTTCAGCCTGTAGCTAGGACTACAGGCGCACACCACCATACCCAGCAAGATGTTCTTTACTCTTTTAAAAGTTGAGATGAGACACTTTCATAATCTGAAAAGTGTAAAAGGGGTAGACAAAAAATGACCCTTTTGACTACTTCTGCTTTAAAAGTTCTGATCAAGAATTGAAGGAATAATAGCAGTTTCTTATTAAAAGAAACCATTTTACATTATACAATCACTGAAGGAACATTAAAATGTACTCTTACATTCAACAAAAAAGAGAGGGACAGAGCATGAGAAATAACCCACCTTCTCATACTCCAAATATGTGGGCACTCAGTAATGAAGTCACATTAACAAAGAAAAGCAAGTTCTCGCTTGAGGACTGAGAAAGACCAAGTAATCCTGAGACAAATTCTGATGGGTGATAAAGATGAAACTGAGATTGCACTCTACAGCCCCAAATTGATATGCAATAACCCCTATCAGTCACAATGTAAAGAGGCCTACAGGTGTGCACTGAATTATTCCCAAAACCATTCACCCCCCACACCGTCTCTGCACCAAGCACCAAAATTTGATAAAACTATTACTTATTGAAAACCACTTAAAATTGCAATGAAAAAAATGTTAAATCCTTACCAAAACAGAGAAAGGAAAAATAAAATGCTTACCAAGCCCACAATATAGTTTTCCAGATATTTAAACTCTAACCTATTGTATCTTAAGCACATAATAAGGCACATAATAAGAAATTAAGTAAATACACAGTAATTCTGAGTATTAGAGATTATAGTGGTACAAAAAACCCTTGAGATTAATTTTTTTCTAAAAGAAGACCTTACCAAAAATAACTTTTAAAAAATCTGTCAAACCATATGATAGACCTGAATATTTTCCTTAAGACTGTAAACTTTTTTTCTGAAAACAATTATAAAAAAGTAGTTTATAAGTAGGATTATTTTTCTTTAAAATTTTCCAAGATCATATTACTTGACAAAGAAGTGTCATTTTGAAATTTAAAACATGATTTTTTCCTAATAAAATTATTAGTTATTCTGACATCTTCTTAACAGATCCTAGTTGGATTCCACTTAATTTCCCTGGGGACAGCTGAGACACTGCATTTTTCCAAATAGTCTTAAAAAGTTAAAGATAGACATAATTTAAAGGAGTGTCTTACAGTGAAAAAAAGAAATCATTCAAAGAAAACATGCAGGTTTATAAATCTGCTTCCAACACAACTCAATGTGTTTATGCATAATAACCATCAATATATGGCAAAGATCTGATGTACTTTATAAGTGAATATAATTTCCTACAAGAGTCAGACTTCTGATTCAAAGTTATTAAAACTTGGTCATAAGTGATTTAAGTTACTTACATCAAGTAATTTTAGAAGTCTGTATTTAAATTTTTTTTAAGTACAAATGAGTTTAGAAATGTTGTATAAGGCTGACCTGGACCCAAACTAAAACAAAGTTAATCCTCTTCAAATCTAATTTAATACAGGGAATAAAATTATTGAAAAAAAAAAAACAACCCATTTTTTCCTGATTTTCTTTTTCCTGAAGGTTATTTTCGTAGAAACCATGGTAAAAAGGGAAACGAAACCTTTGACTGGCAAGGGGGGATATAGAAAAAAAGAACATCCCTTGATTTTTAAAATATACTTGAATATCAAACTCAGAAAGAGTTATTTTTGTCAAAGAGGCAAAATTGGTCTTGAGCTGCTTCAGTCTATGTCTGAAGGTTTTACTGAAATTATGGTCCAGTTTTAGGAGAAAAATTCACAGAAAAGTCAGATTGTAGATTTTGAGAAGGAAACTCTGAGGTGGTGATTTTCTCCAAGGTCATGGTTATGAAGCTCAATGAGGGCCTGAATTGCTTCTTCCACAGATCCCAACTGAATGAGCGCCATTTTGCGATCTTTCCTGAAAATGGTATAAGAAATACAGAAAGTATTTAGAATGAATTTTGCTTCCAAACTCCTTCCCCCATCAGAAGACTTCACTGAACTACCTTTAAAATTTGCATACCATATTAAATAATTTTAATGTATTTCTTGAAAGCAAAGACTTACTGAAAGAATTTAAAAGCCTTCACTGAACATCCAGCTTCTATGAAAAGGTTCTTCAGATCATCCACTGTAACAGAAGGGCTGTGAAAACATCAGAGGGAGTCAACTACCTGGGCCCCATTCTCAAGTGAAGCAGATTAACTCTTGCAATCATCAAATCTCTCAAGTACATTTCAAACAGAATTACTAAACCATATGACAAAGATTTGATTTGGAATTCCCTGAAAGATGTTCAAAAACTGACATGTATCCTTAAGTAATGGAATTTTGTCTCAATCCTTGCAGAAGAGATGTGCAGGTATATAAAGGGCAAGAAAAATCTTTCTATATTCTTTTTTCTTTTAAATGTAGCTGAGCCTGGAATCTATATTTATTCTTATTAGTCATACCACTGGCTTCAGTAATCAACTGTAGTACTTCCGAAGTTTCCCAGCTCTGACTTGTCTGCTATAGTCTGGAGTTCCACATTTTCAACTGTTTGCAGGGTAATTCTGAATGTATGTGCTGCCAGGTTCTAAGGAGGCCCCCAATTATTCTTGCCTGCTTATATTCATGCCCTTGTTTATTCCCCTCCCATAGAAAACAGAGGTATCCTCTGTAAACACTTAGGATACTGTAGAAATGACAATGTGTGACTTCTGAAGCCAAGAGACATTGTGGTTTCCACTATGTCCTCTCCTGAATCATCAGCTTTGGAAGGACACCATCAAGACATTATGGAAAAGTCCTCATGACAAGGAACTGGGGCCTTTGGTCAACAAACAGGGACATGACTAAGCCATTCTGGAAATGGATCCTCTACCTCCAGATGACCACATCCTTGCCTCGTATCTTGATTGCAACCTTATGATAGACTCAGCCAAAGCCACCTAGCTAAGCCACTTCTAGATTCCTGACTCGCAGTAACAGTATGAGATAATACACATTTACTACTGCGTTAAGTTGTTAAGTTTGGGGTGATGTGTTACACAGCCATACATAACTAATATAGTGGTCTATCACATGACAGTCAACTGACTAAAAGTAGATTCATCTCACAACTGCCAACGAGGACAGTATAGCAGAACAATCATTAGCTCTGTAGGAAGACAGACCTGAGTTCACGTTCTATTCCTCACTCACTTGTATATCACTTTGAGTAAATTATTTAACCTAAATCTCAGTTTCATTAATACAATGAAAATACTGGCCTTACTTCAAAGGTTATTATGGATAATAATGCTAACAACAACATGGAATAGTGGATACCAGGAGCTGGGAGTTAGGAGGAAAAAGGTGGTTACTGCTTAATGGGTACAGAGTTTCAGTTTGGGATGATGAAAAGGTTCTACAGAGGGACAGAGGTGACAGTTGCAAAATAATGTGCAAAGTACTTAATGTGAATGTATACTGGACTGTACACTTAAAAATAGTTAAAATTGTAATTTTACATTACGTGTATTTTATCACAATGTTTTTTTAAAAGGTTGTTATGGAGATTAAATGAGGCAACATGTGTAAAGCACCAGTACAGTACCCAGAACTTGAAAGAATATTAATATCCTTTCCTCTTCTTCCTACATGTCCTCTGTAGGTTGCAACTAGAGTCCAGCTCCTGCGTGATGTGATATATTTAAAAAGCTAACAACGAAGCTGGGCACAGTGGTTCATGTCTCTAATCCCAACACTGTGGGAGGCAGATTGCTTGAGCTCAGGAGTTAAGAGATCTGCCTGGGCAGATGGTGAAACTGTCTCTACAAAAAAATACAAAAAATTAGCTGGGCATGCCTACACCTGCAGTTCCAGCTACTTGGAAACCTGAGGTGGGAAGATCACTTGAGACTGGGAGGCAGAGGATGCAGTGAGCTGAGATCATACCACTGCACTACAGCCTGGGCAACAGAGGGAGACCCTGTCTCAAAAAAAATCTATTAATTAAAAAAAATTAAAAGCTAATGATGACAGGTGCCTGCCTCAGTATCTAATTGTTGTCCATGTACCCTACACTCCATAGTAACAAGCTGCTAAATTTCTTGGTCCATGTAATAATCTACTTTTTTTTTTCCCCCTTAACTCTACCAGTTTCCTGGCTGGTATGAGGTTTGATCCATTGCCCAACTTGGATTCAAGGTTTCTCCATGTCGCCTAACTGGAGACCAGTAGGGAGGCTGGATATTCACATTCTGCTGAATAATTATTCTCTATTCCTATTCACTTCCCATTCTCATTCTCAATAATGTTCCAGACTTCACCCCTCTCTACACCTTCAAGTTTTTCAATTTTTACACACATACACACACATCCCCCACAGCTTTTATCTCTTTTCCAAAGTTATTCCCCTTTATGTATTAGTTCAAATTATACAAAACTGCCATTTTTTTGTTGTTGTTTTAACAATTTCCAAAGTCCATGAACAAAACTGCCATTTTCGTAGATTAAGGACTTCAACAATTAGGACAGAGATTGCCAAATATTTTCTTTAAAGGGCCAGACAGTAAATATCTTAGGCTGTATGGGCCATATTGTCTCTGCTGTAACTAATCAGTTTTGCTGCTGTAGCTCAAAAGCAGCCATAAATAACATGTAAGTGAATGAGTACAGCTATATTACATGAAACTTTATAAAAGGTGAAATTTGAATTTTATATAATTTTCTCGTATCACAAAATATTTTGCTTCCATTTTAAAATGTAAAATCATTCTTAGCTCACAGGCCATACAAAACAGCCATAGGCTACAGGTTGTCAATCCCTGAGTTTGAAGATAACTAAACCACACATACAACACTGGTTAATAAAGAGACCTGTACAGTGGCTACAGGAAAATAACTTTTAGCTTTTAAGTAATTAACATATCTATGGCTTTACAGCTTGTAGATAAAAAGTACAAAATCCATTTTTACCAAATTCTTAGATAAACAATTTATTTGATTTTGTTATATTGGTTAACATAAGAGTCATTACTTCTTCAAAGGGATGGACAAATATGTGCCAATGGAATACTTCTGCCTAAAATTATTTTATGACCTTTTATAACTGAAAATAACTAGTTGTGAAATCTCCATTTGGAAATTAAATTTTAAAACAGGTCTCTTTCTATTTTACAGTGTAGGATTGGAGATAACCTTCTGAAGGCATGATGGTAAATAAAGACCAGGACAATTGCTAGGTTAGAACAATTTCAGAGGTTTTAACCTCTCCCAAATCACATACTGTAGATTATTAATCATCTAAGTGATTAATAACTTATTAGGTACATACGGAATGTTGGAAAGATGCAGAGTGGCTGATGGTGGAAAGATATTCTGGAAGTTTTAGAGCCCGGCTTTTAAAGCGATGCAAAGGACTATTGCTGAAATCCTTAGTCAGACCTTGGTCTTCTTGTCCCTCTCGAGGAAGCTGTACTGCTTGATGTTTGGACAGTGTAGCACGAAGCACTTTCCCATAAAGTCTCTGACCACTTAGATGGTTCATTGCTAGCGCATGGGAAGAAAATTTTTAAAATTCAGGTATTAGGATAGATTTCTCAGTAATATCTGTCAACATTACCATAAATTATTTTTATGTAGTTATTTAAAACTGTATTGCCAGTTTGAGGGTGCAAAGGGTTTCAAAACCCAAAAACCCTTAAGGAAATATGTTAAATGACTTTTACTATAAGAAAAGCAATTTAAAACAAACAAAAAATATTTTCTGAGCAGAGTGCTATGAAGTTTCAGAGTGCCTGGAACACAGTAAGTATTCATGAAATGGTTACTGAATACATTAGTTTTGTTTCAAGCAAGGCATTTTTATAAGAAATTTTGAGTAAAACTTTACAGCTTTTTTAACAGTGAAGCCATTGAACCCTTTCTTGCATCATCATTACAAAGTTTGCCCAAACTTTTAAGCCACTCAATGGTTACAGAAAACTTATTTTGGAAGGAAAAGAAATAAATAAAATAAATAAAACAAATCATGCTTATTAAACTTAATGGAAAAACGCTAGGGTCAAAGCTCTAGACATTAACAATATGTTCAAGTAGACAAATGAACTTCAGACTTAAAAGAGTAATGAATATTTTTTAATCTTAACATATAGACAGATGCTTTATGAAGGCATTATCACAAGGAGGTGTTCTTTTATAAAATCATATTCCTACTAGCTGTGTTTGTTTATTTTGAAGGAAAATTCACACACAAAAGGGGCAAGTTCGCATTATTATTAATTATTAATCATTGGTACCTAGCTGAGCTTGATTTGCATCTGCCATCTGAACCAAGGCATTTTCTTTCTTATTAAACATAATCTTCACTCGATGTACATCACCATAGACTCCTAATTAAAACAAAACAAAATACTGTGTTAATGTCTGATTGTGTTGTGTTTCATTAATTTTACTAATATACTTAAAGAAGGCATTTCTTATACTATATACTCTCCCTTGGCAATTTCATACATACACTTGCAAATTTTTATCTCTTCCAAGTTCCAGATCTATTATGTACTTACTCTTTTTCACTTGGACGACCCATAAACACTGTAAACTTATTACATCCCAAAATGATTCATCCCCCCTTTCCTCTCCCCACTCCCAGTATTCACTAAGGCTGTAGATAAATACCATCATTCACAGAGTTGCTCCAGTCAGACACCTGGGAGTCATCTTTTGACTTCTTCCTTTCCTCAAACCCTCACACCCACCCAATCAATCACCAGCACCCATTGATTCTGTGGTGTAAATCTCTCTCTCATTTTTCCACCTCTCCCAATCCTCACTACCATCAAGCTATCAACACCATTTCATACCGGGACTACCACAACCTAATTGATTCTAACTAATCTTATTACCCTCGATTTTCCTACCCTAGTGTTCCCCAAAGTGGGTCCCATATCCTAAAAGACGGGTAAAATGATTCACTGGGGTATGGAAAGATAATAATCCAACTCTATATTACTCTGTTTATATAAACCAATATAAAAAAAACACAGTTTTGAATTTTAATATATAGATAAAATTAAAGCCAACAGGTTTTAGTTGTCAATTCCAGTCTCACTTGATTTATTCATTCAGTGTATTACAATATATTTCAGTTTATGTGCTACAGAGTATCATCAATATTATAAAAATAAGATCTTTCAGCAGGGCACAGTGGCTCACACCTGTAATCCCAGCACTTTGGGAGGCCGAGGTGGGTGAATCACTTGAGGTCAGGAGTTCGAGACCAGCCCGGCCAACATGGTGAAACCTCGTCTCTACCAAAAAATACAAAACTTATCCAGGCATGGTGGCGCACACCTGCAGTCCCAGATACTCGGGAGGCTGAGGTGGGAAAAGTACTTGAACCTGGGAGGTGGAGGTTGCAGTGAGCCAAGATTGTGCCACTGTACTCCAGCCTGGGTGACGGAAAGACTCTGTCTCAAAAAAAAAAAAAATCTTTCAATAGTTGCTAGCTGCATCATTATCATACTAACGGCACTTTAAAAATTTAAAACAGAGACATGTATTCCGAATTTGCTACCCTTCTCAGAAATAGCTAGATGGTGACATAACTATTCTTTAAAAACTGAACATACACAATTTGTTTTACAAAATGTGGGTGTTTATTTTTTGTAGAGATGGAGATCCACTATCTGGCCCAGGTTGGTCTCAAACAATCCAATCCTCCCGCCTTGGCCTCCCATAGTGTTGGGATTACAGGCATGAGCTACTGCACCCAGCTGTTTATTAAATGAGTGAGAAATTAACTACTTTTAGTATGAAACATGCTTTGGCTAGAAAAGAGTCATATTAAAATGTATTATTAATACATGATTTTATTACTGAAAATTACACACATCAATCATTAATAAAAAGTTTTATAGTGACTGCAAATGAGCATGAGGAATTTCTTTGGGGCAATGAAAATTTTCTAAAATTGGACTGTGGGATGGCCACACAACTGTGAATTTACTAAAAATCTTTGAGTTGTAAATCCAAAGCATGTAAACTGTATGGTTGTAAATTACATCTCAAAAAATTCCATTTAAAAAAACCTATCAGCCAGGTGCTGTGGCTTGCACTTATAATCCTAGCTACTCGGAAGGCTGAGGGAGGAGGACTGCTTGAGCCCAAGAGTTTGCGACTACAGTGAGCTATGATCACGCCTTTGCACTCCAGCCTGGGCAACAGAGTGAGACCCTGTCTCTAAAACTATCACATTCAAAAAATTTGGAAACAATTTTCTATCTTATTTTAAAAATCTTACAAATGAAGCATACCAGTGAATTTTAACTCTATTTGTTAGACATATTCAAATACAACAGTTTTCAAGATCCACTGATTTAAGAGGAAAAAATCTAACTTTTCTAGGTAAAACACGACAAACATTGGTGGATTACATGAAAAAATTAATGAAATAATTATTGAAGTACGGCAATAATGAAACCCCTGCATTTAGATTATGTATCTTTAAGATTTATCTTCTTCAGCTATGACAACCATTAAAATAAGTAGTAAAATAATCTACCCTTGGAATACTGAATCAAAATGAAAACAAGGATTTTTAATAATATCAAAGCATATTAAATCATACTGTTCATTATTAAATGTTAATCTTTTATGGAAAATAAACTCATTAATAAAAATCTTTAAAATAGTAAATATTGCTTATTTCATTGTTCTCGTATTTCCATGCTGTTAGAAAGTTTGGAGACTATTTTAAAAACCTGAATCGCATTATGCCACTCTCTTCCCTTAAAACTGTTCAATGGCTTCCGATTGTTCTTAGGTAAAAGCCAAACTCCTTAACAAAGCTTTCAAGAGCTCTTCACGATTTTGACCCTATGCAGCTGTCCACCTTCACCAGGTCTCTGTTATGCTCGCCTATGCTCACAACTGGGCTTCCTTCACTTCCATGTATCAGGACCCATCTCTCCCCTCTCCCCTCCTCTGTGAAGACACTGCCCCCACTTTCTGCCTGGCTGATTCTCACTCACGTTTAACAAGTCAGTTTAACTATCATTTCTATTGAGTCTCTCTGCTAGGTTAGGTCTCCCTGCATTACACTCCCTTTACAAAACCTCTATTTCCCATATTATAAATCATCATTGTAATTACTTACTAAGTCTTATTCACTGTTTTATCCTCAGTGTCAACACAATACTTGGCACATAGAAGTAATCAATAAATATTACTAAATAAGTGAAATGTGCTCAATTCACACCTGTAGACAATATTAAAATAGCAAAAATGAACTTACCAAATAGGATAAAAAGCCCATGTGGTGTGATAAGCTGTAAAGGGTAACACAAAATAAGTGTCTGACAATAATTTAAGGAAAAATTGAAAATAAGTTTATTTATACTGTAATGACAGTTGTTTTTATTTTAAAGCATGGTTTTATATGCTTCTTCTGTATATACTAGTGATGAATTTTAATGTAAGTTCTTAAAACAAACTTAAGCATTTTAATTTGAATACAACCCTGGATCAGAAGTTACCATGGCTGGGCATGGTGGCTCACACCTGTAATCCCAGCACTTTGGGAGGCTGTGGGTGGATCGCTTGAGCCCAGGAACTCGAGACCAGCCTGGGCAACACAGCAAGATCCTGTTTCTACAAAAGAATAATAATAATTTAAAAATTAGCCAGGTGTGGTAGTGGGCGCCTGTAGTCCTGGCTACTTGAGAGCCCGAGGTGGGAGGATCACTTGAGCCCAGGAAGCAGAGGTCGCAGTGAGTGACTGCAGCACCACTCTCCAGCCTGAGTGAAAGAGTGAAACCCTTTCTCCAAAAAAAAAAAAAAATAAGAAAGAAAAGAAAGAAAAAAGTGCTACCATACCTTCTCCTGAAAGACTATATTTACATATAGTACTTTTCAACTCACATCAGGATTGAGATTCGTGACGAGTAGAACAGAATTTCCTGGTATACCACTAGCCCCAGGAATGGCCATCCTTCCAGTGACAGCAGAGGAGGTGATTGTGAGAGGACCAAGAGCTCCAGGAACAGCTGGAACTGATAGACCTTTTAAAAATACCAGAAGCATTTCACAGAAAGGAAAAATACAGAAAGAAAATGTGTCACAGCTACCATAAAGATACTGAAGGCCAGTTTTCTGCCCTGCAGAGTCTGTCTGCAAGCTGAGCTCCTCATCTGTAGACATTATTATACTTAGTGCTCTATTATTCACACAGTACTCTGCAGAGTAACTGAACTCACTGGGCCTAACGCTATTAGGCTTTTCAGAGGGTCTGTCAACTACAAACACTCCCTCTGTTTCTTACAGTAGATACACCCTAATTCATACTGACTTCTACCATAAAATCAGATATGTATTTTTTTAAAGTCCTTCAGCAAAAGTCAAAAACATGCATGCTAGGTAGTGCTATATGACATTTTATATGGGAAAAACATTTTGTGACTGTATAAAATGCTATATAAATATTATTTTGACCAAAATAGAAATTTACAGAATTCAATATTCTTTTGTAGCAGAAATGTTCTGAGCTCTCTACTTCTCTAGGTATTATGGAAATACTGAAAGCTCAGTAACACCAGAATACTGACACTATACTTAAAACAGCACACTTTCCCACTATATTGTGTTCTCAGCTTAAAAACTGTCTAAGGCAAAACCTCTAGTTTATGCAAAATGAACCAATTCCTTAATTTAATGATTCTTTAAAATAAACAGTCTGGCCACTTGACCACGTATCATGTAATTAAATTATAATATATTTTACATTCAGCCTATTCTGCTTGACAATCTAAGAAGGTCATAACTACCATCATCCATACCGCTGAATTTTAAAACTGTGCAGACCACACTGCCAGGCTGAACACTATTGCACAAAATCAATAGCCCTCACATGACATATTCCCATGCCCCAGCAGTCCAATCCTGACACTTTTGCATAACTTTTGCTATTTGTATGTCTGTTATACATGAGCTAAGAGCACAGTTCAGCTACACTGTAGGATGTGTGTGTGTTTATCTTCTATCAGCTTAAAAGTCTTATCAAGTCAGAAGCCCTCTTTTATTCACTTTTCGTCTTTCTTAATATTACTTAATATTTATACATAGCGTATATCTAAAAGAAATATCCAAAATGAGGGAAAACATATCAAAATGTCCACCAATTATTAAACTTGGAGGAGCTTCAAATAAATAAAACTATGTTTTTAACATGACAGGTAGAATATTCACTTAATTAAATATATGTTAAGATATACTAAAAACCACCAAGATGGTAAAATTTAAAACCTCAACCTTCATATCACTCTTTCTGTTAACTCCATCCTCTCCATCAAAAAGAGAGTAGTTACTGGCCGGGTGCAGTGGCTCACCCTTTAATCCCAGCACTTTGGGAGGCTGAGGCAGGCTGATCACTTGAGGTCAGGAGTTTGAGACCAGCCTGGCCAACATGGCAAAACCCCATCTCTACTAAAAATACAAAAATTAGCTGGGCGTGGTGACATGCACGTCTAGTCCCAGCTACGAGTCCCAGCTACTCAGAAGGTTGAGGCATGAGAATCGTTTGAACCCAGGAAGTGGAGGTTGTAGTAAGCCGAGATTGCGCCACTGCATTCCAGCCTAGGCGACAGAGCGAGATTCTGTCTCACAACAACAACAACAACAAAAAAAAAAAAAAAAAAGAGAGAGAGAGAGAATAGTTAAAATTCCCAGAATTCAAAGGTTAGAATATAAAGATTACTGCCAGAAAGCAGCTATGTTGCTTTGTAGTTACAGTCACGAATCAGTTTAAGGTGGAAATACATGGAATAGGCTTACCACTCTGTCATTCCCCTAATCACCAACCTCAGTGTTTTCTTTAGATGCCAGAGATAAAACCATAAAGTAATATTTTCTCTTTTCCTTCAATTATAATCAAATTCATTTTGCTTACTATTTGGAAAATAATGGGAGTCATTATCAAAGTATTAATCAATTCCTATCTCTTAATTATCTCCATTAGCTAGAGACAAAATATACATCCCCTGAAATAAACAGCATGCATACCCCTCTATGGTAATCTTCAAAACCCATTAATGACAAAAGGTTTTCTGAAGATGAATAGTGAATGTATAGTATGACTGTATATTTGTTGAGTACTGTCAAAGGCATTGAAGGCCCAAAGATAAGACAGGTCTGTTCAACACATAATTGATAAGCTTATCAGTAAAGAGAGAAGCAACTTAAACATTTTATATTAACAACTGCAAAGGCAAATCTAAGGTTATTTAATGTAGTTAGCCTACAGTTATTTGTGCCAAAAGCAAACAAAAATGATGCAGAACACATAATTATTGGATTATGGGATCCAATATGGATTATTGGATCCAAAAATCCAGTATGGATTATTGGAATTAAGAATGGGACCAGAGAGAATAATTTGTAAATAACAAGGAAGCTATGTATCATACAAATCACTACACTTCTACAGCTGGTATGTGTAATGCTTTATGGTAAACTCTTCGAATATGATAACATTCTTCATCTTGATAAGTTCCTAGGAAATATACAACTTCATTAAAAGTCATTTCAAATCCAACTTAAAAGAATCACCTGTAGCTTGAGGAAATCCAATGGCTGGGGCAAATCCAGCAGCCCCTGCATATGGTGAAGAAATTATACCTGGTGCACCTAATGGGAAAGAGAAGCTAAAGTAAACACACTGCCTTCTATAAATATGGTTATGAAAGCAATATAAAACAGCTCCATGAAAGTATATTACTAACAAAGAGATTCTGTTACGGAGTAAAGATCTGTTCAAAAGTGATCTTTAATGTATAAATTAAGAGCCTCGGCCACTTCCAAAGGCTAACCCCTTTCAACTGGGTTCAAGGACCAAGAGTACAGTTTAGCTGTTATTTAGTTTTGGACTAGCCTGAGATTCTTTCTCTTATTTAGAGCAAGATTTCATAATGAAAAATCAGTTACTTATTAAATGTTATTAAATCTGTATCTGTGGAGTAACTATGCTGATTTTAAAAAATGAGTTAAAATTCTTGCCTTTGAGAGGCTTACAAACTAAAAGTACGAATTATAGGAGATTCATGATGAGGGTCGAATGGTACAAATTCAAATGTATTACAACTGGAATAAGAAGTGATCACAGAGGATTCGCTGTGACTGGTCAGAGAAGTTTTCACTGGAGGTAAAACCCTTAGCCAGATATTACGTAATCAAAGAAGCACAGTATTTAGTGTGTACTAAATGCTAAACAAATGCTGGTCTTCTCTTTCCTTTAAGAAGCCTGGTGACTGTGTATCATCAACAAAAATGGGAGTCAGTTCCAATGGAGAGTCAGTTTTAGTAGACAAATGATTAATTTGGTTTGGGGGAACATCAAATTTGAGATGATGATGAAATATTCAAATAGAAATGGCCAAAAGTGGAAATAAGGGAGCAAAGTCAGATTATTATAAGTAAACACATAAATTTGTGAATTACCTGTGTAGAAATAAATGTGAAAGTCATACAAATGAGAGCTCCACTAAAAACGGCAGGAGACAAGAAATGAAGAAGGCTAAAGATACAGCCTGCGGGTATAGGTACACTTAAGCAATAGAAGGAAAGGGAATATGCTACAGAAAAGAGAAACAGACTAGCCTTAGAAATAGGAAAAAAACATGGAATTATAGTACTTCAGAATCTAGAGGAACAGTTTCAAAAGGGGGATGGGGAGGACCTTCAATATAGGGCACAGAGAATGAGAAATGAAAAAGGTAAACAACAGTATTACAGAAATATTTCATGAGAGGTTGGACTGCAAACCTCAAAGTGGGGAGTTTGATTTTTAATGATAGGGAGATGACCATATTTATAGGCACAAGTATGCAGGCTCTATTTGCCAGGAGTTAAAAACTCATATAATTTTATTTTCTTCATTAAAAGATTTAATATAATTTATTCAATATGTAACTAATTACAGTAATCCAAGAAAATACAGTCACAAGAGACTGCAGGGATAGAATTAGCAGAAAGAATTGACATTGAGATTCAAAAAATGAGAGAAACTGACAGAATAATTGATGAAGTAAGAAGAGAGAGTAAAATCCATTTAACATATACATGTTGTGAGCATATCATGAGCTAAGCATTCTAGTGAGGAGTCTGAACAAAGCAGACAAGATTTTGTCTTTGCCAAACTTACACACAAGTAAGCTCAAGATCATAGGTAAAATGATTCATTTTTACAACAGAAAACAGTATATTAAAGGCACAAAGGAAGACTTCACAAAGAGACCTCAAGATAAGACACAAGCAATTATGAACATCTATGCTAGAAAGGCTAAAAACAAAGTTAAACATAAGGAGAGAGATGGTGGATGTTGTATTATTGTTGCCAATATTCACTTGCCCACTTCTATGTAACTGGCCAAACATGACTTGCAATGCCTTCTGGTGGAAGAGCACACATTTCCATGCAGTTCACACTGGGCTTGATCATGTTATGTTTTTCCCAAAGAGTAACAGTGGAAATGACACGTTACTACTTCCACACAGAGCCTTCAAGTGGCATTACGGGTTTATACCTGCTCCCTTATTCTTGACTCTCTGCCACAAGAATGTCATGTCTCAAAAAGGAGTGATCTTTAGCATGGGCCCCACATAAAAAAGAGAAGTGGAGGATGGCAGCAAGAGCTTATTCACAGCTGCCGAGGCATGGGAGAGAAATAAACATTAATTTCTATCAACCACTGATGAGGGGGAGTAGTTGTTAAGCACAGCAAAGTGGCTAACACAGATGGCTACAGAAAGGGTGAGCAGAGAGAGAGCTCTAGCAAGCAGATTTGAGAGAAATTAGGAAAGATTTTGAGATAACTATCATAGAACATTCAATAGAAATACATAAAAGGACTGGCAAACAATTATCAAGACCAAATTTAAATAACTGTTTCTATGTAAAATAAGATTAATAAGAACATTTGCTAAAATTTGATAAAACATGCATTTTTCAAGTGTCTATATAATCCACACTCCCTAAATGAGCAGAAACAGAAACATTATATAGCAAAGTAAGCCGTTAGACAATGGATTCATATCCTCATTTCAGAACGAGGCAATTACACAAACCTTTAAGAAAAACATTTCGGATCTGAATGACTAAGAACGGATTCTTCACATTTGGAAAATGTACCACCATGATAGCAACCAAGGCAATATGAATTAATACGTAACATTTTAACCTATGAAATCAGTTTATCACAGTGTTATTTGAAATAGCAAAATCCTAAACAAACAAGCTTAATGTCTAAATTGGAGAATAATATAAATCAACCTTACTGCAGAAAAATGCTCAATGAACAAGTATAAAGACTTTCTTTAAGAAACCTAAAAGTTGCCGAGATTATAAGGAGTAACTAGGCCCAAACTCTAACCCTGTGACACTGAGCTTTGGTTTGATCAGCTCATGCGGTAGCAGGCCAGAAGCAAATACCAGGGTTAGCCCATGGTGAGAAGTCAACAGGATACTCTCACTGCATTAACCTATCGGTATAAGCTGAAAATAATACCCTATCTACTATTCCTACCATCTTCAAAAGACTATGAGGAAGGTTTACTTTGTGACTAGCAGAGAAGGGAGAAAAGTCCTAACTGACAGGAAGCTTTCACAAAAATTTACAGCCCAAATTTACATTTCTTGGAAGTCCAAAGGAAAATCAAGCTACGAATTTAGGTTGAAATGATCCTGAACATAGAGGCTTTAATGTTGCAGGCAAGCAAATTCTCTCTGGAGGAACAAACACCTTAATACCGAGCCTCAAAGGACAATCATAATTAATTCTCCAGGTAAAGTGAATAACTCATCCTCACCCTCCCCACAAAAAACCCCAAAAGTCAGAAATATCTAAGCAGAAAGAAAACTGCAAAAAATCTGAGATACTAAATTAAGCAGATGAAGATTTAAATAGTATGTTTGAAAAAAGACATACAAAAAAAATCTGTAGTACAGGAGACACTTTTTAAAAATGAACCAAATAAAATTTCTGGAAATGAAAGCTACAATTGCTAAAATCTAAAATTACAGGACAGATTTAACAACAATTAAACTAAGTTGAAGAGCGTCATCAGTGAATTGAAAGTTAGGTCCTAAGAAATTATTCCAAATGCAGCCCAGAAAGGAAAGTAAGTTTGGTACACTGAGGACAGTATGGGGGTATAACATGTCTAATCAAAGCTCCAGAAAGACAGGAGAGAAATAGTGGTAAGGGGAAATACATGAAAGGATAATTTCTAGAACCACTGAAAATGACAAACAATCCACTGACTCAAGAAGCCCAATGAGCTCCAATTAGAATAAAAATAAATCCTTAAATGAATACATCAAATACATCATACTGAAACTACACAAAACAAAAAGGACGCCAAAGAAAAGGAAAATTCCTAAAGAATAGCCAGAAAAAACAGAGCAGTAGTTAGCTTGACAACTGACTTTCTCTTTTTTTTTAGAGATGGAGTCTCGCTCTGTCACCCAGGCTGGAGTGCAGTGGTGCAATCTTGGCTCACTGCAAGCTCCGCCTCCCGGGTTCATGCCATTCTCCTGCCTCAGCCTCTCGAGTAGCTGGGACTACAGGCGCTTGCCACCACGCCCAGCTAATTTTTTGTATTTTTAGTGGAGACAGGGTTTCACTGTGTTAGTCAGGATGGTCTAGATCTCCTGACCTTGTGATCTGCCCGCCTCGGCCTCCCAAAGTGCTGAGATTACAGGCGTGAGCCACCGTGCCCAGCTGACAACTGACTTTCTAAGAGCAACAATGGAAACCAGAATACCATCGAATGGTATCTTTAATATGCTGAAAGAAAAAATACCTGTCAACCTAGAATTTTATACTCAGCAAAATAACTCTTAAAATTGATAACAAAAGAAAATATTTTGGGGCAAATAAAACTTCAAATATGTACCATAGACCTTTCCTAAGTGAAATACTAAAAAGTATCTTTCAGGCAGAATATAAGTGTTTTCAGATGGCCTGTCTTGAGTTGCAAGAAGGAATGAAAAACCTAGAGTTATATATGGTTTAATCTAAATGAATACTGACTGTACAAAACAATAATAACAAATGGCAAGATTAAAGTCAAATAATGTAAAAATATAGTAACATCACAGTAAGGAGGAGGTAAAAGGAGTCCAAGTGTCCTAATATTCTTCTATTATGTAAGAAAAGGTACAGCTATTAATTAACATTAGATTTTGGTAAAATGTTTGAAAGTTAAAAATCTAGATAAAAACAGAAACAGTGCTAAACTTCAAACCAGTAGTGGAAAAAACAGAATAATAAACATTTATTCAACAAATATTGTTTGCATGGTTATTTTGCTTCAGGAATTAGAAAATATTAGTAAACTAAATAGGCATCCTACTCCCCAAGTCTGCCCTGGTGAAGTTTAATAGAGATTAAAAACAGAATAAACAATACACAGAATATGCAATAAGTTAACTGTATAGCATGGAAGAAGGTGACAATTACTATGGAAAAAAACAGGCTGGGCATAGTGACTCACACCTAGAATCCCAGCACTTTGGGAGGCCAAGGTGGGTGGATCACGTCAGGCCAAGAGTTCAAGAGAAGCCTGGAAAACATAGTGATAACCCCCTCTCTACAAAAAATTTTAAAATTAATCAGGCATGGTGGTGCCTGCCTGTATTCTCAGCTACTCAGGAGGCTGAGGTGGAAGGATTGCCTGAGTCCAGAAGTTCCAGGCTGCAGTGAGGCATGATAGAACCACTGCACTCCAGCCTGGGTAACAGAGTGAGAGAGATCTGTTGAAAGCAAGAAAAGAAAGAGAGAGGAAAAAGAAAAGAAGAGGGGGACGGGACGGGAGAAGAGGAAGAGGAAGAGGGAAAGGAAGGGAGGAGGGGGGAGGGAAAGAAAGAAGGAAGGATAAGGAGAGTTCTGAGGAAGAGCTTGTCAAGACAGGTCAAAGAAGGCAGATGAGAAATATCTCTCCCAGTGTACCTGCAAGAAAAGCACTCCAGGCAGAAGAAATAACCAGTGGAACAATCTGGAGGTTGGAACATACCTAATATGTTTGATAAACAATAGGGATATCAGTATTGAGGGATAGAAGGATGAAGTAGGGGAGCATGAAAAAAGATTTGTCAAAAAGAAGAAAAGATGGTACAGGGCCTTGTAGATTCAATGTAAAGATGGGGGCATCCACTCTGAAATAAACAGAAACCTTTGGAGGGTACTCAGCATTAGAGTAAAATGATTTGACTTCATTTCTTTTCTAACTTACACACAATACAATGTACATATATTCATGTGTGTGTAATATGTATATCTGCGTACAATGTGATGAGTTTTGATATACTGTCATGCTCAGTAGTCAATAACAATCCACATATACAATGGTGGTCCCATATGATTATAATGGAACTGAAAAATTCCTATTGCTCAGTAATGTTATAGCCATTGTAACACTGTAGTGCAACATATTCTTCATATGTTTGTAGTGATGCTGGCATAAACAAACTCAATAATATAAAAGTACAGAAAATAAAATTGTGTACAGTATATAACACTTGGTAATAAAGAATTATGTTACTGGTTTATATACATACTATACTTTCATTATATAGTATATACTATACTATACTTCCTATTGTTATTTTAGAGTGTACTCCTACTTGTTTTTTTTAAAAAAACTGAACTGTAGAACAGCTTCAATCAGGTCCTTCAGGAGGTCTTCCACAAGAATGTATTGTCATTATAGATGACAGTTTCATACACGTTACTGTCCCTGAAGACCTTCCAGTGGGACAAGATGTAGAAGACAGCGATATTGACAGTCCTGACCTTGCGTAGACTGAGGTTAATGTGTGTATGTGTCTTAGTTTTTAATAAAAAACTAAAAGTTGAAAAAAGTTTAATAGAAAAAAGTTCACAGAATAAGGATATGAAGAAAAAATATTTTTGAACACCTTGTAAACAAAAAATATTTTGTACACAATGTGCTTGTGTTTCAAGCTAAGAATTATCACAAAAGAGTCAAAAGTTAAAATAAAAGTTTATGAAGTTAAAATTATAGTAAGCTAAGGTTATTTTATTTATTTATTTAATTTACTATCATTATTTTTTTAAACTGAGTCTCACTCTGTCGCCCAGGCTGGAGTGCAGTGGCACAATCTGGGCTCACTGCAGACTCCGCCTCCTGGGTTCAAGCAATTCTCCTGCCTCAGCCTCCCAAGTAGCTGGGATTACAGAAGCCCTCCACCACGCCCAGCTAATTTTTGTATTTTTTAGTACAGATGGGGTTTTACAGTGTTGGCCAGGCTGGTCTCGAACTCCTGACCTCAAGTGATCCACTTGTCTTGGCCTCCCAAAGTGCTGGGATTACAGGTGTGAGCCACCATGCCCGGGCAAGCTAAGGCTAATTTATTATTAAGGAAAGAAAAATATTACTTTCAGTCCTGCAACCTCTACTCATGGGAAGTGCCCTATACAGGTGTACCATTTTTATTTTTATACTGTATTTTTACTGTACCCTTTCTATGTTTAGATACACAAATAGTTATCATATGTTATAGTTGCCTACAGTATTCATTACGGTAACATGCCATACAGTCTAGGTGTATAGTAAGCTATAACATCTATGTTTAAGTACACAACAAAACCACCTAATGACACGTTTCTCAGAACGTATCCCTGTGGTTAAGGAACACATGACTGTATATTTAAAGCATGTGAAATTATTATCACAATCAAGATAACAAATATTCACACCATTCCTGAAACTTTTCTCATGTCCCTCTGCTATCTATCTCTCTCCAAACTTTGTCCTCAGGCAACCACTGATCTTTCTCACACTACAGATTAGTTTGCATTTTATAGAAATACACACAAACAGAATTACACAATAGGTGTTCCTTTCCGTCTGCCTTCTCTTGTTCAGCATAATCCCTTTGCCTTTATCTCTACTTTATTCCTTTTTATTGCTGAATAGTATTTGACTGCATAGAAGGACCACTTTTATCTATTCACCTGTTAGTAGAATACTTCTAGATTTTGGCTATTATAAATAAAACTGCTATGAACATTTGTGTTTAACAGTAAATCACATTTTAATTAATTTATATATTGTTTGGAGATGGGGTCTGACTGTGTTACCCGAAATGAAGTACAGCAGCTATTCACAGGCTTGGTTAGAGCGCACTCAAGCCTGAGCTCAAACAATCCTCCTGCCTCAGCCTCCCATGTAACAGGGACTACAGGTGTGCTGGCCACTGCACCCAGCAACATTTTTAAATTTCACAAATCACCAGGCTAGGTAGGAGCCAGAGGTTTTGCCAACTTGGAATGAGTGATGTTTGCCTTTTGGTTTTCTTGATGTATCTTTCAAACAGTGGAGCACTCAAATTATGATGTACAATACGTAAATTATTTCCTTTTACGATTTGTGCCTTCTGTGGTCTAATAAACTTTGCATATCTCCAGGTTACAAAGATTTTCTCCTATGTCTTCTTCGGGAAATTTTATAGGTATAAGTGCATTTGTTTTTAAGAGACAGGGTCTTGGTGCTGCCCAGGCTGGAGTACAGTGGCTATTCACAGGCACAATACCACTACGGATCTACATGGAAGTTGTGACCTCCTCTGTTTCTGACCTGGACCAGTTCAACCCTCCTTAGGCAACCTTGTTGGCCTCCTCTCCTGGGAAGTCACGATATCGCTGCAGAACTTAAGTGCAGACATCCGATCAGAACAGAACATTACAGCCCAGAACTCCCAGGCTCAGGTGATCCTTCCACCTTGGCCTCCTGAATAGCTGGAACTACAGGTCCACACAACAAATTTTACATACAGGACTAAGATCCATTTCAAATTAATTTGTCAGTATGTCACAGGATAATGGTTAATACTTTTTATCCCCAATACCAATATCCACTTGTACAAAACCCACTTACTGAAAGATTTTCCCTTTCTCTAGTGGATTAGATTGGCAACACTGTTGAAAATCAATTGACCACATCTGTGGATCTATTTCTAGTCTCTCTAATATGCTCCATTAATTTATATATCTATCCTTCTGACATTACCAAACTGGTTTGATTACTGCAGCTCCATGTTAAGTCTTACAGCTTAAAAAAAAAAAGTTTTCAGCAGCTCTATTCTAAATGCTTTCTTTTTCCATTTCTATATTAATTTTAGAAGTTGGGTCTATCTTACTTAAGCAAGAAAAAGAATTAAAGTCCCAGGGATTAGGCCAGGTGTGGTGGCTCTTGTCTGTAATCCCAGTACTTTAGGGGGCCAAGGTGGGTGGATCACTTGAGGTGAGGCATTTGAGACCAGGCTGGCCAACCTGGTGAAACCCAATCTCTACTAAAAATACAAAAAATTAGCTAGACGTGGTGGCAGGCACCTGTAATCCCAGCTACTCAGGAGGCTGAGGCATGAGAATTGCTTGAACTTGGAAGGCAGAGGTTGCAGTGACCCAAGATTGCGCAACTGGACTCCAGCCTGGGTGAAAGAGCGAAAGACTCTGTCTCAAAAAGTTAAAAAAGCCCCAGGGATTAGCAGAAAGGATATAAACTGACATTATCTGTAGATGATATGATTGTGTATATTGAAATGTAAAAAGAATCCACAGGCAAATTATTGGAATTCGTAAGAGTTTATCAGGGTTTCTGACTTATGAAATCAAGAGATAACAACGTTGCATTTCTGTATTACCAACAGTTAGAAAACAATAATGATACTTCAAACTTACATTGGGCTTATGTTAGGTATCATTTTAAACTCTTCATGTACATGATGAGCACATTTAATCTTCACAACCCTACCAGTTAAGAACTGTTACACATTACACACAGAAAGAGAAATGCAGAGTAGTTAAGTAATTTGCCCAAGATTACACAGCTCATTAATAACAGGTCTAGAATCAGAATACAAAAAATATGGTTCCTAGACACCACACTATGCCATGTAAAATAAAAATAAAAGTAAGAAGTTCTCAGGAATAGCCGGGCATGGTGGCTCACACCTATAACCCCAGCACTCTGAGAGGCCGAGGCAGGCGGATCACGAGGTCAGGAGATCAAGACCATCCTAGTTAACACCGTGAAACCCCCCTCTACTAAAAATACAAAAAATTAGCCAGGCATGGTGGCATGTGCCTCTCGGCTTCGGGAGGCTGAGGCAGGAGAATTGCTTGAACCTGGGAGGTGGAGGTTGCAGTGAGCCGAGATCACGCCAC
>NW_016808491.1:686838-692748 GCF_001698545.2 Rhinopithecus bieti | reverse complement strand
AAAAAAAAAAAAAAAAAAAATTTCTCAGGAATAAATGCAACAAAAAAATGTGCGAATCTTTAAGGAGAAAAGTCACCCAACTTTACTGAAAGACATTAACAAACATCCAGGCTGCAGTGGCTCACACCTGTAATCCTAGTGCTTTGGGAAGCAGAGGTTGGAGATTACTTGAGACCAGGAGTTTTAGACCAATCTAGGTGATATAGAGGGACCCTATCTCTACAAAAAAAAATTTTTTTTTTAATTAGCAGAGCATGGTGATGTATGCCTGTGGTCCTGGCTACTCAGGAGGCTGAGGTGGGAGGATTGCCTGAGCCTGGAGGTCAAGTTTGCAGTGAAGCATGATTGTACTACTGCACTTCAGCCTAGGTGACTGAGCAAAACCCTGTCTCAAAAAAAAAAAAAAAAAAAAGTCCAAATGAATGGATAGATGCACAATGTTCAAAGACTGGAAAATTCTATCATAATGATGTCAATTATCTTCTAACTCATTTGTAAATTCAATGTAATCCCAATCAAAACCCCAAGAGCTACTGCTGCTGCCCTTTTTTTTTTTTTTTTTGGAACTCAACAAGCTGAACTTAAAATGCTTAAAAAATACAAATAGTCAAGAATTGCCAAGATAGTCTTGAAGAAGAGTAAGATAAAAAAGACTTTAGCAGAGATTCAGACTTCTGGTAATGACAAAAGGAGACAACTAGACCAACGTAGCAACGCCCAGAAAAATAAGTCTTGTAAGTATCAAGCTCGGCCGGGCGCAGTGGCTCACACCTGTAATCCCAGCACTTTGGGAGGCCGAGGCGGGCAGATCACTTGAGGTCAGGAGTTCAAGACCAGCCTGGCCAACATGGCAAAACCCTGTCTCTACAAAAAATACAAAAAAATGAGCCGGTGTGGTGGTGCACATCTGTAGTACCAGCTACTCAGGAGGCTGAGGCATGAGAACTGCTTGAACCTGGGAGGCAAAGGCTGCAGCAAGCCCAGACTGTGCCACTGCACTCCAGCCTGGGCAGAGCGAGACTCTGCCTCAAAGACAAAGACAAAAACAAACAAACAAAAACTCAAGTTAGTAGTATGTGTTTGCAATTCCAAAACCACTTCTGTGTAATCTAAGATTGAGCAAATAGGTAAACATGTTAAGGATAATGGGAATCAGATTTCTTATTCTTAGAGAGTTACCAATTTGTAAAGGGTGCTGGATTGGAATTGGGGTTTTCAGTTAAAATTCGTTTTTTAAAATACACACACACAGAGAAATATATATTTATGAAGCAAACATAGACACACATCCTAGTCATGTCCATTTAGTTATGCCCTATTATCAATGAGCACATCTAATGTTTAGGTATTGATTTTTAAATATCATTTTCCCCTAAAAGAAACCAGGGCTCACTGAAGAAATGGCTGATTCCAGCGCCAGGTTGGGTACAGAAGATCTGAAATATCTAGTGCCAGAAAGAAAGAAGTGCTCTAATTATGACGGTGGCATGTCAAAAGGCCACAGAGCCAGTGTGAACGGCCTCCTACTGGCCAAATCAGGGACAACTTGAACATAAAATGAAAAACGATAGTAGGAAATTATAACTTGTAGAATAAAATAAGAATCTATGAGTCCTTATCGATGTGAAATAAATGAATGAAAGTGATGATGGTAAGAAACCTCATCCTCTCAAAGTGCTGGGATTACAAGTGTGAGCCACTGTGCTCAGTCGAGAAAACTTTTTTTTTTTTTTTTTTTTTTGAGATGGAGTCTTGCTCTGTCGCCCAGGCTGGAGTGCAGTAGCAGGATCTTAGTTCACTGCAGCCTCCATCTCCCAGGTTCAAGCAATTGTCGTGCCTCAGCCCTGCTACTTGCTGGAACTACAGGAACGTGCCACCATGCCTAGCTAATTTTTGTATTTTTAGTAGAGACAGGGTTTCCCCCCATGTTGGCCAGGATGGTCTTGAACTCCTGACCTCAAGTGATCCACCCACCTCGGCCTCCCAAAGTGCTGGGATTACAGGTATGAGCCACTGCACCCAGCTGAGAAAAACATTCTTTATAATAAAATGCTAGCTAATAAAGGTAGAAGAAATGATGGAATTAGCAAATTATCTCATGGCAACCATCAGAATAACAAATAAATCTGGCAACAGATGTGAAAAATAAAAGGTGGGCTGGGCGCAATGGCTCACATCTGTAATCCCAGCACTTTGGGAGGAAGAGGCAGGTGGATCATGAGGTCAGGAGATCAAGACCACCCTGGCTAACACGGTGAAACCCCGTCTCTACTAAAAATACAAAAAATTAGCCAGGCATGGTGGCGGGTGCCTGTAGTACCAGCTACTCAGGAGACTGAGGCAGGAGAATGGCGTGAACCCAGGAGGCGGAGCTTACAGTGAGCTGAGATGGCGCCACTGCACTCCAGCCTGGGCGACAGACCCAGACTCAGTCTCAAAAAAAAAGAAAAAGAAAAAGGTGAAAAGTGGTAAGAACAGGGTATTTACCATCTCAATCAGTAAATTCGTTATAAAGGGAAAAACAGTAAAATAGTAACACTACAGGGAAGAAAACTGCAAGACCACTTTAACAAGTGATCAAAGCTAACACCACAAGAAAAAGGATAAATTAACATCATATGTCTCCTAATGTAATGAAGTAGGAAAGACAAAATTATTTCTTAGTATTTCTGCTCAAAAATGTATACAACGATGAGGAAAACCCAGACATCTATATTGAAAGACATTCTACAAAAAATATCCTCCCTAATCTCTTCAAAAATCCAACAGTCCAATCTGGGCAACACAGTGAGACTCTGTCTCTACAAGAAAATAAAAATAAAAATTAGCCAGGTATGATGGCGAGTGCCTGTAGTCCCAGCTACCCAGGAGGCTGAGGTACAAGGATCACTTGAGCCCTGGAGGTTGAGATTGCAGTTAGCTGTGATTGCATCTCTGCACTTCAGCCTGGGCAACAGAATAAGTCCCTGTCACCAAAAAAAAAAAAAAAAAGTTATGAAAGACACAGAATAAAGAAATGTTCTGAATTAAATGACTCGAAAGAGACACGACAAATAAATTAGCCTGATACTTGTTTGGATCTTTACCAGAAAAAAATTCCGTCATAAAAGACACTATTTTCACAACTGGCACTTTGGGAGGCTGAGGTGGGAGGATCACTTGATCCCAGGAGTTTGAGACTAGCCTGGCTGAAACAGCAAGACTCCATCTCCACAAAAAATGGGGAAAAAAAAAAAACCAAAAAAGCCAGATGTAGTGTTGCTTGCCTATAGTCTAGCTACTTTGGAGGCTAAGGCAGGAGGATCGCTTGAGCCCAAGGTCAATGCTACAATGAGCTATGATCATGCCACTGCACTCTAGCCTCGATGACAGAGAAAGACCAACTCAAAAAACAAAAAATCTATGGATTAAAGGATTGTATAGATGTTAATTTCCTAACTTTGATAATTAAACTGTATTTAGTAAGAATGTCCTTGTTCTTAGTAAATACACAATGATTAATTTAGACATAAAGGGACATCATATCTGCAACTTACTCAAGTGGTTTGGGGTGGGGAAAATAAATATACATACACATGCATACACAAATATAGATAGTGTATATATTATATATGTATATACATACACACACATAAATACTCAGATGATAAAGTAAATATGGCATGATGCTAATAGGGCAATCTGACTAAGAGATACATAGAAGTTCTTTGTACTACTCTTGCAATTTAATTTCAGACAAAATTTAATTTCAAAGTTTAAATTATTACTAAAACACCATAAATTTTAGAATATAAGTAAATATATTTATGACCTTATATCACAAAGGATTTCTTAAATAAGACACACAAAAAAACACAAATATAATGGAAATAAAAAATAAACTTGACTACATAAAAGTTATCATTATCAATAAATCAACAAGCCAAAACTGGGAGAAACTATTTTGCAACCCATACAGCAAACAATGGACTAGTATCTGGAATACATAATGAATTCGTACAAGTAAAAAAAAAAAGGAGAAATAAAGCACAAAATAGACAAAAGAATGGCACAGGGATGGGGTGAGAGGTAAAAGACTACACACTGGGTACAGTGTACGGTGCTTGGGTGTACCAAACACCAAATCTTTGCTTGCACCAAAATCTCAGAAATCACCACTAAAGAACTTATTTGTGAAATAAATAAATAAACAAAATTTATGACAGGATAAATAATAAAGAAAATATGTTCAACCTCATTAGTAATTAGGAAAATGCAATTGAAAACTATGTTAAGATACCATTACACATACACTAAAATTAAAAAAAAAAAAATTTTAACCTCACTCCTTCCAGTAGGAGATGACTTAAAAAAATTTTCTTCACCTCACAATGCAGTTACAAACTGGTGCAATCACTTTGAAAACTGGCATTATGTAATAAAACTGAAGAAATATGTTCTCTATGACCCAACAATTCCTTTCCTATGTACTTCTTAAAGAAAACTCTTGCCCAGCAGGAAAGAATGTTCATAGTAGCATCAAACTAAAACAAACAAAATATTTATCAACAATAAAATGGATAAACAAACCATAATATATTATTCTTCCAATGCAATGGGATACTACAGACTTGACGGTACTAAGAATGAATGAACGATAGCCACATGTATGAATACGGATGAATCACCAAAGCCATACAGGGCAAATAAAATAAAGTCACAAAAGAAAACCAGCATGAGTCCATTTATGTCAAGTTCTAAATACAGTTTAAAATTTTTTAATGCTTTAAAGTACTGAATGCTTTAAAAAAAATTTTAAGTTGCATTTAGGGATATATAATGAGTAGCAAAAAAAAACAACAGGAAAACAGAAAAGCAAGAGAATAATTATCAAATTTGGGACTGTGGTTATCTTGGGCAAAGGAGAGTGAACAAAATTGAAGAAGAAAGGTACACAGCATGCTTCTTCAGTATGTATAAATACTTTATTTCTTAATCTGGGTGGTAATCACATGGGTGTGTATATACTTACGTGTTTTATAAGCTTTTCTATGAGTATAACAAATGTCACTAAAAGCAAGAACACAGTGCTTATGACTCAGCCCTAGAAACTGTAAAGGGCAACCTTTAAAAGAGAAAGAACAGCCAGTCAAGTAGGAAGAAAGTAAGGAGAGTGGTGTTTCCAAAGCCAAGAAAAAAAGAAGGGAATTGTGAAACTGTATCAAGTATTAGTGAGAGGCAAAGTAGAGAAACTTTCACATAATATATCAAGTGCACTGTTCTCTCTCTGATGAATCACTTTTTTAGGATATAGACATTATTTTGCAGTGACTAAGGATTTATTAATAACATTAATGAGAAAGGATATGAACATTCTGATATTTTATATTCAGAAATCAAAATTCTTAACATATTTTAAAATGTCCTCCTCCCATAATACAGAACATTAATTGCACAAAGAGTACATAATCAATTATTAGAATAAGTGAATTCTTACATTTGACAGCTGAGTTTTGGCAAACTTTAATTTGCCCCAGTATTTTTTTTGCCCCAAATATTTCTATCATTTGTTATTAAAATGGTAATGACAAAGACCTTTGTCACTGCCAAATCAGGTAAGTTAAGTTAGGGGCTGGTAACAAATATAAAACACAAAATTTGGTCAAAGAAGCCAAAACAGACACTTTAACAACATAAGAAAGATGCACTGAATCATTCCCTTGGCTTTTAAATTAAAATAATAAAGTTTTACTTTAAAGTAATGAACTATTTTCTAGAAAGTTTGGACAATCATTTGGTTGTCGTAATTTTATAATTTGATTGTCTTCTTTTAATTTTCTCACCTATAAAGCATGAACTAAATACTACTTAAAGTCCCAATTAGCAATATTTTATGGTGTTATTTGGTAAAGGGAAAATCAATCACAAAAG
>NW_016808491.1:664572-685593 GCF_001698545.2 Rhinopithecus bieti | reverse complement strand
AAAAAAAAAAAAAAAAAGTTATGAAAGACACAGAATAAAGAAATGTTCTGAATTAAATGACTCGAAAGAGACACGACAAATAAATTAGCCTGATACTTGTTTGGATCTTTACCAGAAAAAAATTCCGTCATAAAAGACACTATTTTCACAACTGGCACTTTGGGAGGCTGAGGTGGGAGGATCACTTGATCCCAGGAGTTTGAGACTAGCCTGGCTGAAACAGCAAGACTCCATCTCCACAAAAAATGGGGGAAAAAAAAAAAAACCAAAAAAGCCAGATGTAGTGTTGCTTGCCTATAGTCTAGCTACTTTGGAGGCTAAGGCAGGAGGATCGCTTGAGCCCAAGGTCAATGCTACAATGAGCTATGATCATGCCACTGCACTCTAGCCTCGATGACAGAGAAAGACCAACTCAAAAAACAAAAAATCTATGGATTAAAGGATTGTATAGATGTTAATTTCCTAACTTTGATAATTAAACTGTATTTAGTAAGAATGTCCTTGTTCTTAGTAAATACACAATGATTAATTTAGACATAAAGGGACATCATATCTGCAACTTACTCAAGTGGTTTGGGGGTGGGGGAAAATAAATATACATACACATGCATACACAAATATAGATAGTGTATATATTATATATGTATATACATACACACACATAAATACTCAGATGATAAAGTAAATATGGCATGATGCTAATAGGGCAATCTGACTAAGAGATACATAGAAGTTCTTTGTACTACTCTTGCAATTTAATTTCAGACAAAATTTAATTTCAAAGTTTAAATTATTACTAAAACACCATAAATTTTAGAATATAAGTAAATATATTTATGACCTTATATCACAAAGGATTTCTTAAATAAGACACACAAAAAAACACAAATATAATGGAAATAAAAAATAAACTTGACTACATAAAAGTTATCATTATCAATAAATCAACAAGCCAAAACTGGGAGAAACTATTTTGCAACCCATACAGCAAACAATGGACTAGTATCTGGAATACATAATGAATTCGTACAAGTAAAAAAAAAAAGGAGAAATAAAGCACAAAAATAGACAAAAGAATGGCACAGGGATGGGGGTGAGAGGTAAAAGACTACACACTGGGTACAGTGTACGGTGCTTGGGTGTACCAAACACCAAATCTTTGCTTGCACCAAAATCTCAGAAATCACCACTAAAGAACTTATTTGTGAAATAAATAAATAAACAAAATTTATGACAGGATAAATAATAAAGAAAATATGTTCAACCTCATTAGTAATTAGGAAAATGCAATTGAAAACTATGTTAAGATACCATTACACATACACTAAAATTAAAAAAAAAAAAATTTTAACCTCACTCCTTCCAGTAGGAGATGACTTAAAAAAATTTTCTTCACCTCACAATGCAGTTACAAACTGGTGCAATCACTTTGAAAACTGGCATTATGTAATAAAACTGAAGAAATATGTTCTCTATGACCCAACAATTCCTTTCCTATGTACTTCTTAAAGAAAACTCTTGCCCAGCAGGAAAGAATGTTCATAGTAGCATCAAACTAAAACAAACAAAATATTTATCAACAATAAAATGGATAAACAAACCATAATATATTATTCTTCCAATGCAATGGGATACTACAGACTTGACGGTACTAAGAATGAATGAACGATAGCCACATGTATGAATACGGATGAATCACCAAAGCCATACAGGGCAAATAAAATAAAGTCACAAAAGAAAACCAGCATGAGTCCATTTATGTCAAGTTCTAAATACAGTTTAAAAATTTTTTAATGCTTTAAAGTACTGAATGCTTTAAAAAAAATTTTAAGTTGCATTTAGGGATATATAATGAGTAGCAAAAAAAAACAACAGGAAAACAGAAAAGCAAGAGAATAATTATCAAATTTGGGACTGTGGTTATCTTGGGCAAAGGAGAGTGAACAAAATTGAAGAAGAAAGGTACACAGCATGCTTCTTCAGTATGTATAAATACTTTATTTCTTAATCTGGGTGGTAATCACATGGGTGTGTATATACTTACGTGTTTTATAAGCTTTTCTATGAGTATAACAAATGTCACTAAAAGCAAGAACACAGTGCTTATGACTCAGCCCTAGAAACTGTAAAGGGCAACCTTTAAAAGAGAAAGAACAGCCAGTCAAGTAGGAAGAAAGTAAGGAGAGTGGTGTTTCCAAAGCCAAGAAAAAAAGAAGGGAATTGTGAAACTGTATCAAGTATTAGTGAGAGGCAAAGTAGAGAAACTTTCACATAATATATCAAGTGCACTGTTCTCTCTCTGATGAATCACTTTTTTAGGATATAGACATTATTTTGCAGTGACTAAGGATTTATTAATAACATTAATGAGAAAGGATATGAACATTCTGATATTTTATATTCAGAAATCAAAATTCTTAACATATTTTTAAAATGTCCTCCTCCCATAATACAGAACATTAATTGCACAAAGAGTACATAATCAATTATTAGAATAAGTGAATTCTTACATTTGACAGCTGAGTTTTGGCAAACTTTAATTTGCCCCAGTATTTTTTTTGCCCCAAATATTTCTATCATTTGTTATTAAAATGGTAATGACAAAGACCTTTGTCACTGCCAAATCAGGTAAGTTAAGTTAGGGGCTGGTAACAAATATAAAACACAAAAATTTGGTCAAAGAAGCCAAAACAGACACTTTAACAACATAAGAAAGATGCACTGAATCATTCCCTTGGCTTTTTAAATTAAAAATAATAAAGTTTTTACTTTAAAGTAATGAACTATTTTCTAGAAAGTTTGGACAATCATTTGGTTGTCGTAATTTTATAATTTGATTGTCTTCTTTTAATTTTCTCACCTATAAAGCATGAACTAAATACTACTTAAAGTCCCAATTAGCAATATTTTATGGTGTTATTTGGTAAAGGGAAAATCAATCACAAAAGGTAGTAATACTTTATCTAAATAATAAACCACTCTTTTGAGAACTGTGAAACCAAAAGTAGTACATACTAACCTAATAAGATATTCAGACTGGGCCATCCATTGCTTTCTCCTTAAGAAGTTTACTTTAAATAAAAGGAGGAGGCTCTTCAAAGCTACAATTTGCAGAGACAGTTCAGAAGGCTGCATTTTTACTAATGCAAAATGCAACTTCACACAAGCTTAAGATACAGCTGGAAGTTCTAAAGTTTAAGAAACAAAACAAAATAAATCCTCTTCTTTGAATAAAAGAAGATCCTACTATTAATTTAGGCTTGATATAAAATATCACTACTTAAAAAGGGAAAAGTACTTTCCTCAAGAGCATATATGGCAAAATTATTTTGGCTCTAAACTAGCATATTTAAATTAATAAGACTACTAATTTGAAGCAAATGGTCTCTCGCTTTTAAAGAATGAGAAATAACAATGTTAGAAAATAAATTTGTAACTCAATTTCAGATATTCATTTGTTTTGTCAACTAACAGAACCTCCTAATATTAGTATTTAATTAATGGGCATACTTTGTTCCAGGATTCTTGCTTTCCTTTATAAATCCTGAGAGAACTGAAGAAGAAAAAGGCTTATAAACATACATGGCTTAATAAATGAAACTTGTAACTTCAGAAAACTTGCTTTGTGACCCAAAAAAGAACTACTCACCAAAAGCAGCAGCCATAGGGGGTTCAAGGGATGGCTGGCCATCACCAGTAGGAAGGTCTAAGCGAGTGAAGTCTCTGCTTTTGTCATTATTATATTTCACATTAAGGCTGGTGAGCTTGGAGAAGTCAATGCGCAGAGTGCAGCATGCATTATATATATTCTGGCCATCCAGAGCCTAAAGCATGTAAGAAAGGGACTGGTTTTGGCAAGACAACAACACTGATAACCAAGAAGCGTCTACTTTGACAAAGAGTGGCAATCAGGTGTGAGGCAGAAAGCACTGACTAAAAAGCCAAAGTCTTGGGTTTACTTTTACCTCACAGTCATTAACTATGAGCCTAAGAGAGAAAAAGAAAATCTCTAAGTCTCAGCTTTCATCTGTAAAGTAAGACTGGTAGTATTTATCTTGTCTGTGGTAAGATCAAGTAAGAGAGGAGAAATGTAAAAGATTGGAAAACTACTGTCTATCATAGAAATGTTCACTACTATTATGATTATTTTGCCTATACCAAAACTTTTAAGATATTCTGATTTTACATTCCATTTTAATTCATTTTAGTATAATTCACATTATACTAGGATGTATAAGCTTTGTTAGGATGAAAAAAAGCTTTTGTAAATGGTACTTGTCAGAGCCACAATATATAAAATATTATCTACCACTTACTTTTTTCTATTGTAAATTTACTTTGTACTACTTCGAATAATAAACAGACGGAAATGTGGAGTCAGTTGCAACCAAAGATTAGCAACCCCTTCCTTTGCAAGAATAAAAATTTACCTAAGGGTATTTGTGACCACTTAGGACTTTCACAAATGCTTGAATTTATAAAAATAGATACCAGAAAGCAAAGCACATAAAAATAAAACATACATACATATATATATATATCCTGATTTATAATAATGGTCATTGACAAGTATGCCATCATAAAGGTACAAAATAATACATGCAAGTTCAGGGTACAGCAAATATAAAGGCTATACTCCCAATCGAGTGCCAGACACTGTGTGGTACACAAAAGTATCACAAGCCTTAGTCCTCACCTTTGACCAAAAACTAGAAATGACTAGCAAAAACTGCTACAAGATGAAATTAGAGTCAGGGATAGATATCAACAGGAGGTATGCCTAAGATAACCAAACTGAACGTCAAGTTTTATATCTTGTCAAAATAGGTTTTCGTGTACTAAAAAAAGATAACATGAATTGACAGCAGCATATTTCCTAAGATTTAGTATCTCCACCAATTTAGAGCTCAACAGGAATAAACATTGAATACAGCTGCAAAAATGGTGAAACCAATTTCTGACTGATTTAACAGAAGTAAATGGTCTACAGCCATACCACCATGAATGCGCCTGATCTCATCTGATCTCAGAAGTTAAGCAGGGTCGGGCCTAGTTAGTACTTGGATGGGAGAAGTAAATGAAAGCACGAGGGTAATGATGGCTCTATTAGCTTACATCAGGAGTACTGTGTTCAACTGTAGACTTTAAACATGACCAACAGGACCTGAGTCTCAGAGATGTGAGAGGTGTTAGGAGATTTGAGATCATTTCATACGAAGAAGTAATGATTTTTAGCTTAGAAAAAAAAATACATGGAATCATACACTTCAAAATGACTAAAATGGTAAATGTCATGTATATTTTACCAAATTTTTTTTTTTTAAAAACACGTGGTAAAGTGGGGCACAAGAGAAGATATGATGACTTCCTTCAGGCATCACTAGAGTCATTAAGAATAGAAAAATGAAACAAAGATCATAATTACCATTTTGGCATAATGTGCATTTACTGGGTCAGCATACTGAAGCAAGGCTTGAAACTGATTATTCTTTGTAAAGGTGATAATCTTCAAGACTGTGCCAAATTTAGAAAATATCTGGAAAACAGTTCAAGTTAGGTTAAATGTAAAAGAAAGGTATCAAACTAATGTACCTTTATAAATACAATTTGTTCATAAATCCTTTTAAGTGAAAATTTTCTCTTTAAAACTTTGGTACCAAAATGACTTAAACCTAAAACATGAACATTTCAATACCTACGCCTATCTTAGAACAATGCCCGGTACACAACTAGCCTATTTTATGGCATACATAAATGGTACAGTATTAAAATAGGACACTACAATAATCAATGGGATGAGATGTGTTATAAAGCATATGAATAAAAGTGGGAGTCAGGACCAACTATTTCACCCTGTGAAGAATCATCTACTTTTTGAGATTTCTGTAGCCACTAGAAGATGTTCAACTAGAGGCTGCTCTATTAATTCACCAAATATTTGGAGGATTGTTCTAAACACTGCAAAAACAGCAGTAAACAAAACAGAGACAAAAGTCTATGCCCATATGAAGACAGACAATAAACAAATGACAAATATCCTAATATCTGGTGATTTCAAAAGTCTTATGAATAAAAATAAAATAAGGGAAGGGGTGAGCATGAACCAGAATGCAAGTTGAGACAGCGCAAGAGTGGTGGCCAAAGAAGGTCTTTCTGAAGTGTCTTTTGAGAAGAAAAGAGGGGAGGGCTTCCTGACATCAATATCCTCACAACACCTGTTCTATCTACCTCAGCACCACAGGGTTCACAGCCAGTGTTACTATTAATAGTAACTCATTTCTGAAAGACTAAATAGGCGGGATAAAACAACAATATATTTAGTTTTCCTCTGTTAATATGGTTTGGCTCTGTGTCACCACCCAAATCTCATCTCAAATTGTGATTTCCCACATGTCAAAAGAGAGACCTGGTGGGAGGTGACTGGATCATGGGGGCAGTTTCGCCTTTGTTGTTCTGGTGATAGTGAGGGAGTTCTCAAGAGATCTGATGGTTTTAAAAGCGGCAGTTTCCCCCACACGAGCTCTCTCTCCTGCCACCATGTGAAGGAGGCCCTGACTTCCCCTTCGCTTTCTGCCATGACTGTAAGTCTCCTGAAGCCTCCCCAGCCATGCAGAACTGTGAGTCAATTAAACCTCTTCTGTTTATAAATTACCCAGTCTCAGGGAGTATCTTTATAGCAATGTGAAAACAAACTAATATTCACTCCATTTTAAATTTGAACCTTAAAACAAAAATTTGTTCTGCTTTTGAGATGAAAAAGGTTGAGTATTCCCTATGCTGGTAAGATTTTGCTGTTATCAACCACTATGGTACAATCAGGGCTCACTGCAGGCTCCACCTCCCAGGCTTATGCAATCCTCCCATCTCAGCCTCCCAAGCAGCTGGGACTACACTACACCTGGCTAATTTTTTATTTTTAAGGTTTTATAGAGATGAGGTCTCACTATGTTGGCCAGGTTGGTCTCAAACTCCTGAGCTCAAGTTATCCTCCCATCGTGGCCTTCCAAAGTGCTGGGATTACAGGTGTGAGGCACCATACCTGGCCCTGCTTTTTAATTCTCAAAGTATGCCTCAAGAATAACTGTCCTCCCCTGGTAGTCTAGTGGTTAGGAAAAAAACATGAAAGAAAGAATATTCTAAAGCACAGGTAATGAAAGAAAAAATAGATAAATGGGACTACCTCAAAATTAAAAACTTTTGTGCATCAAAGGAAACTATCAACAGAGTGAAATAAAATCATGTACATGATAATGAGTTAAGATCCAGAATATATAAAGAATTCACGTAACTCAATGACAATACAAACAATGCAACCCAAAAATAGGCAAAGGACTTCAATAGACATTTCTCCAAAGAAGCTAATCAAACTGCCAATAAGCCCACAAAAAGATGCTCAATATCACTAATCATTAGAAAAATGCAAATCAAAACTACGTATCACCTAACTTTCATTAGGATAGTTATAAAATTTTTTAAAACCCATAAAATAACAAGTATTGGGGAAGATATAAAGAAAACGGAACCACTGTGCACTGTTGGTAGAAATGTAAAATGTTACAGCCACTATGGAAAAAGTAGAACCTTTCCTTAAAAAATGAAAATAGAATTACCATATGATCCAGCAATTCCATTTCTAGGTATACAGCCAAGGGACTCAAAGAGATATGCATATACCCATGTGCATTACAGCATTACACAAAATAGCCAAAACAGGAAGCAACCAAAGTGTTCATCAACAAATAAATGGATAAACAAAATATGATATATACATACAAACTGAATATTACTCAGCCTCAAAAAGGAGAAAAATTCTGAACATGGATGAACCTTCAAGACATCATGCCAGGTGAAATATGCCAGTCAAAAAACACACATACTGCACAGTTCCACTTACATGAGGAACCTAAGGTGTAGTCAAACTCACAGGGACCGAAAATAGACTGGTATTGCTGGGGGCTGGGAGAGCAGATGAATAAAGAGTTCTGTTTAATGGGTAAAGGGAGTTTCAGTTTGGGAAGATGAAAAAAATTCTGGAGATGTGGTATTCAGTGATGGTTGAAAAACAATGTGAATATACTTAATGTCACTGAACTATACAATTAAAAATAGTTAAAATGGTAAATTTTATGTTATATATATTTTGCCACTTAAATCACTTATGGCAAGACATGAATCAATCTATGTATTACACATGCATCAACTCAATGTTTTCTCTCAATAAAGGAGTAACGTTAGATTTTTTAAAAAGGCTGGGGGTGTAATGTAACAATTGTCTGACCTCCCTTCTTCATTACTAAAGCCCAGGTAGCGTTCTAAAGTATAAGTCAGATTATATTTTTCTCCTGCTTAAAATCCCTTACTACCTCCCCATTATATACAGGGTAAAATACAAGCTCTTTCACATAACATAACACTCTTGCCCTGGTTTATCTCTCAAACCTCACTTCCTGAAACTTCTTGTATAACACTATTCTATTTACATCAACAATATGTAGTTGCCTATAGTTCTGCAAATTTACCAAATGATTTCAGACTTCTATGCCCATATATAAGGATTTTCCCTTTTCCTAGAAATCCGTTTTCACAGCTAGTAAGCCTTCATTTATCTTTTCCAAAACTCAGCTCAGGGAACAATGCTACCATAAAATTCTCAGCCTTCCCCAAATCCCTACAGAATTATTTTTCCCTAGTTGTATCTACTTCTTGGTTTTATATAAATATTTATCAGCCAGGCGCAGTGGCTCACACCTGTAATCCCAGCACTTTGGGAGGCCGGTGGGTCACCTGAGGTCAGGAGTTCGAGACCAGCCTGGCCAACATGGCAAAATCCCATCTCTACTAAAATACAAAATTAGCCGGGTATGGTGGTGCATGCCTGTAATCCCAGCTACTGGGGGAGGCTGAGGCAGGAGAATCACTTGAACCCGGGAGGCGGAGGCTGCAGTGAGCTGAGATCGGGCCACTGCACCGCAAAGAGAGAAACTCCGTCCTCAAAAAAACGACAACACAATCACCTCGCCGCTGATCAGTCCGCCCGTACCGCTACGCGTACCTACTTATATATATATATATATATGTATATGTATCTTGCTGTTGTACTTTTACTCTACTATACATTTATTTATATAACTGTCTCCATTAATTAGACTGAAAGCTCCTTGAAGGAATATATCTTGTCTTAATCATTTCTGCATCATTAAGTACAATTCCTGGCATGTAACAGATACAGACTAAAATGCTTATTATTAATTGATATTAATTGATAAAATTATAAATTGAGAATTATAGTGATATGCAATTTTTTGTTTCCTTTTTTTAACAGACAGGGTCTCACCCTATCACCCATAATAGTGTGCAGTGGCGCGATCACAGTTCACCGTAACCGTGAACTCCTCGGCTCAAGCAATCCTCCTGCTTTAGTCTCCGGAGTACTACAGGGTGCACCACCATGCATGGCTAATTTTTAAAGTTTTTTAGAGATGGGGTCTCGCTACCTTACCCAGGCTGGTCTCAAACTCGTGACCTCAAATGATTCTCCTACCTTAGTCTCCCAAAGTACTGGGATTATAGGCATGAGCCACTGTACCCAGATGGCAATATGTAATTTTTTTTCCCCTTTTTTAAAAGCTTTTTTTTTTTCATTTTTTCTTTAAAAAAAAAATACTACTTTTCACTCCAACAAGGGAAGTCAGCAATTTCAAAAAATAATAAATACTCTTGATGTAAAATATCTCATTAGTGAAGGAATAAGAACACATAACTTGCTCTAACATTTGGAAAATTTTTATACTAAATTATGCTATAAAACCTAATTTCCACTTACCTTTCGGATTTTGTTAATGTTTACATTCCTTTTCTCATTTAACTTTACATTCTCATTTCTCATTTAACTTCAACAGTGGCCTAAAGCACATCCTCACGGACAGCTTGGTGTTTTGCTGTGTGGTTTTTATCTGAATGTGCTAAGAGAATAAACTTGCCTGAACAGGCTAACCAGCAATAGCACTCTAGTCCCCTGGATTCTATTCACTGAGAGAGGAGCTACAAAAAACAATATGATACTTCTGAATAAAGTAACTGGGCACCAACATCAGGGAATCCAGGAATGCCTGACGAGTGATTTTTAACACCTTTTCATAATTACCAAAATAGTAAATTTCAAACAGATTAGGTATCAAAAATTAAAATTTAGGAAGGTGTGATACATATGAATCTATTTTATGAATTACAAGGTCTTTGACTCTGTTTCCCTAATATATTTTGCTGTCAAAAATATGCACAAATACTCAACTCTAGATACCTCGTGTGTATTTTAATAGTTTCAGACTGTAACCCAGGACTAAGAAGACACTAAAGATCAAATTCTGATAAAATTCATCTTCAGAGTGATTTTTTATAAAGGTATAATTTGTCAGAAACTGAAAATGTCCACTAGTATTCACTTGTAAAAAGTGTATTCACAGCCAGGCGCGGTGGCTCATGCCTATAATCCCAGCACTTTGGGAGGCTGATGTGGGTGGATCACCTGAGGTCAGGAGTTCGAGACCAGCCTGGCCAACATGGCTAAACCCCATCTCTACTAAAAGTACAAAAATTAGCTGGGCTTGGTGATGGGCGCCTGTAATCCCAGCTACTCAGGAGGCTGAGGCAGGAGAAATCACTTGAACCCGGGAGTCAGAGATTGCAGTGAGCTGAGATTGTGCCACCACACCCCACCCTGGGCTGTAAGAGTGAGACTCCATCTCCAAAAAAAAAAAAAAGTTTATTCACATTAGAAAAGTTTTTTTAATATCAAGCACATTGGCCACAACTTGTTTATAATAGTTTTTGTAGCCAATGAAATAATATGATTTAAGAACCAGAATTTCATATTACTAGGATTGATTCTTTTATTTAGTACCCATAATGCCTAGCATTACTAGGATTGATTCTTTTATTTAGTACCCATAATGCCTAGCTTTTATAAGTTATCTATCTTTATTACAATTCAAAAACATTGGTCCTTTGTCCTGAAGAGATTCATCTGCTGGACATTCAAAAACCATTCCCATGTATAACAGTACTCAGAAGGAATGGATTACATGAGAACATCATTATGAGCTACTTCTTTCATGCACAAAGACACTTTTTGGTATGCAGGATTGAGCATTTACATAATTAATCAGTTGATGAATTCTTTCTATCTACAAATATTCTGAGATGATGTCACCCAGTCCAATGGCTTTAATTACCACACCTATGCTGAAGGTTTCCAAATCTCCAGCCTGAATTCTTTCCTGAATCCAGACTTAATTCCCATTTATCATCTCCCATTTGAATACCTAATAGGTATCTCAAGTTAACATGTTCAAATCAAACTCTTGATTTATGTCTACCTCAAACCCCTGCCCCAAATCTTTTTTTTGTCTTTTTATTATTATTACTATTATTTATTTACCTCAGTCTTTATATCTTGGCTCCATTTTACCAGAGGCTCAGATCCAAAATCTGGGAGGCATTCTTGATTACTCCCTTTCTCTTCAGAACCACATCTAATCAATCCATCAGCAAATCTTTCAAAATATAGCCACAAAAGTCCATATAGGTGGCCCGTACCTATAGCCCCAGCTTCTCATAGGGTGGACGGATTGCTTGAGCCCAGGAGTTTATTTGGGCCAGTCTGCACAACACAGCAAGACCCTATCTCTAATTTTTTAAAAATCCATAATCACCACTTCCAGTCCTTAAGGCCTCACCCAGGCCACCATCATCTCTCACTTTAAGTAGGACAAGAGCCTCCACTTAACCCTATACAGCTTATTCTTTTTGGAGGATGAGGGGGCAGGGTTTCACTCTGTCATCCAGGCTGGAATGCAGTGGCACAATCTCGTTTCACTGCAACCTTCACCTCCTGGGCTCCAGCTATCCTCCCATCTCAGCCTCCTGAGTAGCTGGGACTACAGGTGTGTGCCACCACCCTTCGCTAATTTTTTGTATTTTTGGTACAGACGGGGTTTTGCCATATTGCCCAGGCTGGTCTTGAACACCTGAGCTCAGAAGATCCATTGGCCTCGGCCTCCCAAAGTTCTGGGATTACAGGTGTGAGCCACCACGCCCAGCCATAGTTTACTCTTAACACAGCAACAAGAGTGATTCTGCTAAAATGTAAATGATATAATCTCACTGTTCCATTCAAAATCCTCCAAAGGTTTCCCATCTTACCCAGTGTAACGATTATAAAAGCTTTGCATCATCACTGCTCTGATGCCCTCTCGCATAGGGCTTTCTTACTCTCTCTATTCCAATGACACCAGCCTTCTTTCCGATACTTCAACACAACAAGCACACTTCCACCTTAGGCACCTTACATTTGTTGTTCTTTTGGACTGGATCATTATTTCTCCACATACACACATAACTTATATTTTCCCATCCTGTAAGCCTCTGCTCAAATATCATATTGGAAAGACTTTCCCTAGCTTCCTTCATCTAAAATAGCATCAGTCCCATCTCAATCACTCTCAATTCCCTTACCATGAGCAAACAGAACACTAGTTTCTATGGATGTTAGATAGCAGTTGAGCCAGGACCAATTTTCAGCAAAGAATATAATAAAATAATTTGCTAAATAGTTATAACAGGTACAACCAACTCCACACTTCTGTATATTCCCCTACCATAATATTTATCACATTTTATGCCATTATTTATGAAATTAGTGTCTTATCCACAAGAATACAAGAGGAAGAACCAGTTTCTTACACTGCTCTTTACTGGCATTTGATTATTAGAGCTAACACTTCTTGGGCACTAAGATGTAGTCTTGCTCTGCTGCCCAGGCTGCAGTGTAATGGCGCGATCTCAGCTCACTGCAATCTCAGCCTCCTGGGTTCAAGTGATTCTCCTGCCTCAGCGTCCAGAATAGGTGGAACTACAGATATATGCCACCACACCTGGCTAATTTTTTATATTTTTAGAAGAAATAGGGTTTCACCGTGTTGGCCAGGCTGGAGTTGAACTCCTGACCTCAAGTCATCCACCCTCCTTGGTCTCTCAAAGTGTTGGGATTACAGGCGTGAGTCACCACACCCAACCCCTTCTTGGGCACTTAATATGTATCAGGCCCTGTTTTATTTAGTAAGTACTTTAAATATATTAACTCATGTAATCCTTGCAATAAAAAATGAGAGAACATCTTCCTCATTATAAAGAAAACAAAAATGGAAGGGGTAAGTTACTTGCCCAAGGCGACAGAGGCAGTAGAGTCAGGATTCAAACTAGCTCCAGACCCTGTATCTGTAACTGTTATGCCAGACTGGCTCTTAGTTGGCTGATGGGATAAGAGTGCCAGGGGAGAGGACTTGCTTAATGTAATTAGATTGCTCCCTGAGGAGGTAACATTTGAGCTGAGAGTTGAATGACGTCGATCCTGCCAGGTGACTGCCTGGATAAAGAGTGTTCCTGGTCTAAGAAATACAAGATAGAAATGGACTAAGGACAGAATTAAGCAGGGAGAAAGGGAAGGGAGGTAGGGAGAGAGAGACAGTGCCAGAAAAGACAGGTGTTAAATAAGCAGAAGAGTGTTAGGTAATGAAGATAAAGAGATGGGGGAGAAGTCTGCATTTGGGGGCCTTCATAAGGAGCTGGTTTTATTTCAATAGCACTGGAAAAGAGGGTTTAAAAAGTGAGTGCTGTAACTGAAAGACTGGGAGTCCTACCCCAGCAGTTGCTACTGAGGACACTCAGAATTAGTCCTCGTCACCCGAAGGTCACCATGATCTCTTGAGGGAAAAACAAAATTTGTTGCTGTGGTTAGGGAGATGATAAATGAAATGATAAGACAGGACCACATGACTGTAGCTAAACTGGCTGCTGGCTGATGGCAGTGTTGGGACACAGGCATAAGAACATCTTTTATAAAAGCAATAGCTACAATGTTACAGTAGCAACCCCAGAACAAACACTGCTAAAGATCACATTAGTCTTCAGTGCCACTTTCTGGGATACACAGAAGAAAATCCACAAGAACAATGAAACCAATCACTTAAGCAACAGCTGAACCCTTTCAGAGAGCAACCATGGCTCTGGATCCCATTGCTAGCATCCTCCTTAGGACATGCTTCACCAGTGCATATCAAAGGGGAACCCAGTAGGCGTACTCAATGGCATGTTTTAATACATACATGCATGGTACAGGACTTTACTAAGAAATGTGTCTGAGCTCTATCGTCAATTGGTATAAAGACTATGGGAAAGTAAATGAACTTCTAAGGGCCCTAGCTTCTTTATTTGTAAAATGTGAGGCTAGAGTAAGATGCATTTCAATTCTTACATATATAAGCACACACACACTCCTATGACTCTGCACATACCACAAATCCAAAGGCATGACTCTGTTAAATGAAAATAAGCAAGGGAAGTGTTGTAGTATTTTAATATGTGGATGTAATGAGTATGTGGGTGTAATAAGTGTAATGAAACAAAATCAATATATAGCTAAAGAGGACAAAAGCTGACTAAATTTTGGGGCTATATGTCAAATATTTATATACAAAGATTACCAGATAACTGTATATTACATTTTGAGGATATGTATATATGAAATATTAGTTAAAAATGTAACAACCATTCAAAAACAAAACATAGGAAATTACATCAGGAAGTTTCGATTCTAATTGGCTCTTCAATTACTCTCTACAATATTCAATACTTACCAGTTATTTGTGTTTTGGATTTATTCACTACAAAATTATGAAACTAAGTGACCTTCAACTCTTAAATTCTACATATTACTTGCCATGATTTCTTTTATCAAGACAATTTAGATATAGCAATGGGTAGTGTATGAAGCTTAGATTGGGCATCAGTCAATATTTAACATGGTATATTCATATTACACGTGAAGACTTATTATACACTTTCCCTTTAGAATTTTAAATCAGAAATACTCAAATGTAAGAAGTTGTCAACAGAAATAAATTAGTTGTACTTAATGGTGATGTTACTTTCTAAGGAACAACTACCATCTGGACTTTTCACAGTATTCTATGCTTTGTCCATTTTCATGCTTACCTGTAAGAAAAAAAATCACAACTTTTACACCCTTTTAAATTATGTATTCAAGTTAGAAAAAGGAGGCTGTGAANTGAAGCTTAGATTGGGCATCAGTCAATATTTAACATGGTATATTCATATTACACGTGAAGACTTATTATACACTTTCCCTTTAGAATTTTTAAATCAGAAATACTCAAATGTAAGAAGTTGTCAACAGAAATAAATTAGTTGTACTTAATGGTGATGTTACTTTCTAAGGAACAACTACCATCTGGACTTTTCACAGTATTCTATGCTTTGTCCATTTTCATGCTTACCTGTAAGAAAAAAAATCACAACTTTTTACACCCTTTTAAATTATGTATTCAAGTTAGAAAAAGGAGGCTGTGAAAAAATTACCTCTAATTTCTATGAAACAGGATAAAGATTTTTTCATTATTTAAACAAATATATCAACAAAACCAATAAGCTAAACAACTTAGATATAAAACATCAAAAGTTTCAGAAGCCATATTTAACTTAACCTTCTTAAGAGTATTTTTCTTCCTTACCTGATGAAGAACTTCCAGGGTAACAGGGTAAAAGAGGTTTTCAATAATTATTCGAAGCACAGGGCTCTGCCCAGGTAGGACTGTGCCTTCATTGGAAGGACCTCCAGAAAGGGCCAGGCTTCCTGATTGGACGGCACTGACAGCCTGCAGTGCAGCCTGGGCTCGCTATAGAACAACCCAAAATAAGAACTTTTGATTATACAGAAGCATTATATGAATCCTAAAATTTAGTTGACATAAAACAGTATGAAGCAATATAGTTAAGTAAAACAAGATTTATCTACTCTGTCTGGAGGTACACATCCTAAATTTGTAATCAGTAAACAGTCAAATACCTCCCTGCATACCACAACAACACAGTATTTTTAAAAGGTGCTTAAATTTACTTGAAGGAAAAAAACACATGGAGAAAAGGAGAAAATTTGGATATAATTTTATTTCCTAATTTTAAAAGACAATGGGAGAAGAAATATGACAGCAACATTAAAGACTATGGCATAGGATGTTTACACCCAAGCAAGGGTAGGCAAGACAAGCTTCTAAATATTCTCCACTAAAAGAAACCAAGGCACTCTAAAAGAATAGCTGATTCCAGAACTGGGGCCCAGAAATCACAAGATGAGTATAAAACATTTTTGTTTTGGGGCAGGGGGACGAAGGGTTGGTCAGAATGCAAGGAAATGTTCAAAGAATGATAGGGATATTCCAAAAGGACATAGAAACCAGTTTGAAGGGGCCTGTACTGGCCAAATCTAGGACAATTTGTGTATCAAAATAATAACAACTGTTAAAAAACCCATCAAATAACATAGGAAACCTTTAGTCCATACTGATATAAATTAACAGCTGATAAGGAACAGTATCTTTACATAGTCTTCAAGTACCTGCCCACAAAATACTACTCTTCCCCCTTGTAAGTAACAACTTTATAGTGGAGAGGGCTAGCAAACACCACCCTAATCAAGTGATCAAAGAGCCCATCATTACTAACACAACTAATGGAAATTTTATGATGCAATGAAAAGAGCATTACTTCTGTGATGTGCTGTCAAAGACAGATACTCTGAATTGAATCATGAGGAAACAACAGACAAACTCAAACTGCTAAAAACTATGTCCGATGCTAAAAATTATGAAGGAGCAGAATTCCTATTATGGGAAATAATTTTTAAATGTTTGGGTAACAAACTCTCTGGAATAGTGAAATTAATAAAGGAAATAATAGCAATAGTATGATCAGGAAAACAAATTTAATGTGGGATAAGGAGAAATGTATACTTCATGTAAAATTTAAAAATGCCTGGAAAATGTAAAGAAGATATTTCTCAGATTGAGAAGATGAAAATTGACATGCAATAAAAATGCACAGATCTTAAGTGTTAAGTATGATTGTCTTTTTAGAGAAAATCTTTCTATGGTCATCTCATGGCAGATTTATAAACTTTCATCCATAAGGTCAAGAAAAGCTGCATACAATAATGACTTCTATTAACACAACCGTTTCTCAAATGCTGTATCTCAGAATATAACCTAAATTTTACAGTTGTGATTTTAGTTTAAATCAAGGAAACAAAACACTTAATATTCACCTGACCTTCTAGCAAGTACAATCATAAACTGGAAAAATAAAGTGCATATTTTGGGATAGCTTGCTATTCAGAGAACAAAAGGAATGAAACACTCATCCATCAGCTTCCTGGGAATGTCAGAATAAAAAGACATTACAGTACTTTAAAAATATCAAACAGGGCCAGGCACGGTGGCTCAAGCCTGTAATCCCAGTACTTGGGGAGGCCGAGACGGGCGGATTACGAGGTCAGGAGAGCGAGACCATCCTGGCGAACACGGTGAAACCCCGTCTCTACTAAAAAATACAAAAAAAAAACTAGCCGGGCGAGGTGGCGGGCACCTGTAGTCCCAGCCACTCGGGAGGCTGAGGCAGGAGAATGGCGTGAACCCGAGAGGTAGAGCTTGCAGTGAGCTGAGATCCAGCCATTGCACTCCAGCCTGGGCGACAGAGCGAGACTCCGTCTCAAACAAAAAAAAAAAAAAAATCAAACAGGTATCTGAAACTTTGACGTTAGGTTTGATGTAGGACTTTGAATGAAAAAAAAAGTATTTTATCAAACATCAATGCATAAAAGTTATATAAAAGCAACAAGATGGAAAAAGTATTGGGAAGAAATGAAGTCTATCTCAGAATAAACTAGGTCATTTAGGCTAGCTTTGGTTGCCAAGCAACTGGGATTTCTCACTGTTTCTCTTTGGAATAATCCAACCTTTAAGATTTATTAAATTGTTTTTTCCCTTCAAGATTTATAGCAACATACTTAAGAATCACACTAATGAGAAAACGGCAGGATTTACATGAAGGAAATTTAAAAAGTCTACTGAAAGACAAGAAAATAAACAAAATATAACTTCCTCCTTAAAAGAATCACAGTAATATACTTAATGTGCAAAATTAATTATCTCAAATTAATTTACAACATCGACCCAATTCCAAGTGTGTTTCTTGGAGGACAGGAGTTACCAAAATAATTCCAAAATTTATCTGAAGAAATAGGCAAGATATATTAATCAGTTAATTTCTGAAAAGAGAGTAAGAAATAAGGTCTTGCCCTGCAATATATTAAGCCTTAGGAGTCAGGCGCAGTAGTTCACACCTGTAATCCTAGCACTTTGGGAGGCAGAGGCGGGTGGATCACCTGATGTCAGGAGTTCCAGACCAGCCTGGCCACCACAGTGAAACCTTGTCTCTACTAAAACTACAAAAATTAGCTGGGCGTGGTAGCGGGCACCTATAATCCCAGCTACTCGTGAGGCTAAGGCAGGAGAATCGCTTGAACCCGGCGGGCGGGGGGTGGGGAGCAGAGGTCGCAGTGAGCTGAGATGGCACCACTTCACTCCATCCCGGGCAAAGAGCAAAATTCTGTCTCCCCCGCCCAAAAAAAAAAAATTAAGCCTTAGGGCACAGATGCAGAAATGGAATCCAAGCTTTTGCAATTCAAAAGGTAGTAAAGGTTAAACATGGAATGTATAGCATGTGAGCAGCACACACATGAGGGTAGAACAAGACATGTAAGCAGAACATATAAGCATGTCACACAAGAGTGCACGTGTGTGTACATATGATCAGCAGGCATAGGGTGTGTATAGAAAACTAATATATGACAAAGGACAAGTTTCACATTATAGATAATAAATAAGTTATTCAAAAATAATGCAGGAGAAACTGGTCTCTTGGAGTAAAAAAAAGACGGAAGCCTTACCCTCATTCCTACATCCAAAAAATTCCTAATAGAAGTAAGAACCACAACATAAAAGAAGAGAAGAAAACATACGTAGATTTGTTTTTTAATCTTGGTGTACTAGGTCTTTCTGAGCATGGTACCGAAGTCAGAAAAGATGGTATTATGACATCCTAAGAGACTTGACTATATATTTAAAAATCCATAGAGACTGAAGGTAGAATGGTAGTTGCCAGAGGTGGGAGGGAGGGAGGAATAGGGAGTTACTGTATAATGGATAGAGTGTTTCAGTTTGAGGTGATGAGAAATGGCATCTAGAGACTAAGAGTGGTGGTGACTATAGGCAACAATGTAAATGTACTTAATGACATTAACCTGTACATTTAAAAATGGCTGAAATGGTAAAATTTATGTCATGTATATTTTACTACAATAAAAAACGGGGAAAGTGGCACTAACAAAAATCAGTATAAGTATTTTACAAATTATCAAATAAAAGTAAAAAATAGGATATAATTACTCATCTATCTATTAACGAACACTGGAAAGCCATCTGCTCATCCATTATATTGGTGGCACTCTAAGCACATAATCTCTACAGAAAGAAATCATGCAACATAAACCAAAATTTAAAATATGTACATGCTTTGTCCCAGCAGATTTCATACATATACATTGGAATATATATTGTATTATATGGCAATATACATTGTATTGGATTGGAATGTGCTGTACTGGAATATACACTGGAAACAACTTCAGTGTGTATCAAAAACAAACTGGACAAATTATAATTCTCCTATACAAGAGAGTATTATAGTCATTAAAAGCTAATGAGGTAATGCTATATTTGTTGTAATAAACTCATGTCCGTAACATTACACAAAAAAAGATTTCAAAACATTTTGTGTAAAATGAGATACACAGACACCTGAATACACATCGAATATTACCACTAGTCATTAGTTATCTCTGGGTAACTGGATTGGTTTTAGTTCTTTTCTCTTTTACTTTTCTTGATTGGTGTACCATAAGCATGTATCCTATGTACAACTTGTAATGACAATTTTTTATTTTAAAAAGTCTATTCCATTCATCTAATATTGTATTTATTGTAAGCTTATATAGTTTATTATATGCCATTAATATTGCCTAAAATAAGTTAAGGATTACGTGCAGTAAATGTCGCTGTTTCAAACAATGTGGAAAACTAATTGAATCTCACCAGCTTACATTATGCTGCCTTTCAACACAAAATCAGAGAGTTGGAGGAGTTCTTTGCCTAGAGCAAGAATACAGAAGCCTAAACATGCCCTTAAAATCATAACTTTAAAAAAAAACCATTTTCTTCTTTTGTTTTGTTTTTTTTTTTTTTTTTTGAGACGGAGTCTCATTCTGCCACCCAGGCTGGAACACAGTGGCACGGTCTTGGCTCACCACAAGCTCTGCCTCCCGGGTTCACACCATTTCTCTGCCTCAGCCTCCTGAGTAGCTGGGACTACCGGCATCCGCCACCACACCCGGCTAATTTTTTTTGTATTTTTGGTACAGATAGGGTTTCACTGTGTTAGCCAGGATGGTCTCGATCTCCTGACCTCATGATCCACCTGCCTCAGCCTCCCAAACCACGCCCAGCCAAAACCCACTTTCTTAAAATGTATTTGCTTTGTGGATAAACATTTTCTGTCCTTAAATAACTTCAAATAATTAAACTATTTTTAACCACTTAAAAATCAACATGGAAAGACACAAAAGACTCAACGTGTGCTACATCAACAGAAAAATGGGTAAGAAATGTTGCTATGCTACATTTCACACTCATCTTCAGGAGTCAAAAATCATTTAATAAACAATTCTAAAAAACTCTTAAGGTCTTAAGTTCTGTTACTTAATATCACTCAGTTTCTCAATGCCTTTGTTAGAGTCTCTAAAAGACGATTGAAATGAATCTAAGTCCTTTCAGATCTGAGATTTTAAGATGTATGTAACAATAAATATTTTTTCTCCTTTTTTTATTGTGAAAACAGTTTCAAGAGAAAAAATAAACTTCTAATATATTTCTAAATGGCACTGCTTTCTTATTAAGAATTGGGGGAATCGGCCGGGCACGGTGGCTCAAGCCTGTAATCCCAGCACTTTGGGAGGCCAAGACGGGCGGATCACAAGGTCAGGAGATCGAGACC
>NW_016808491.1:647084-662641 GCF_001698545.2 Rhinopithecus bieti | reverse complement strand
TTTTTTGAGACACAGTCTCACTGTCGCCCAGGCTGGAGTGCAGTGGCATATCTCGGCTCACTGTAACCTCCACCTCCTAGGTTCAAATGATTCTCCTGCCTCAGCCTCACGAGTGGCTGGGATTAACAAGCACATGATACCATGCCCCCGGCTAATTTTTGTGTTTATAGTAGAGATGGGGGGTCATCATGCAGGCTGGTCTAGAACTCCTGACCTGAAGCGATTCACCCGAGTCAGCCTCCCAGAGTGCTGGGATTACATGTGTCACCAAATCTTTCGTACTCAATGTTTCAAATGCTTCCAATTAACACCCATGTTACTTTTGAAAAAAGGTTACATATAAATATGTAAAGGTATTTCCTGTGTTTTACATTTATATATATTACACACACGTGCACACATATATAAACATGGTATCTACATCTTCATGTCACGTTTACTTGTATGTATGGAATCACACTTAACTTTGGCCAGAAAACAGTGCTGTTTGGGGAATATCAAGTTTTACTTTAAATAATTCTATGCTTTTGAATTTTTTTCAATAAATGTATGAAGCATTTTAATTTTTTAAAGGTTTCCCAACATAAGAATCATGATTCTTAAGCATTCCTTAAAAAGGCATCTGAAATTCCAGTCTAAAATGATGGGAAATCATGCGTGCAGCATTGACAGACAGCATTATCTTAAGGTACCAAGAATTCTCCCCATTCCACACCCTCTCTCTATCCCTCAACCCTCAAAAAGCATTGTGAAGAAAATGTTTCAGTGATCTCCTTACCATATTACCCATCACCACTACCACCAGCTGCCCCCAACTCATACACTCATATGGCTTTAGTGTTCCCAGGGCTTAGGTTCCTTTTTTTGTTTTTATTTGTTTTTGAGTAGGAGTCTTGCTGTGCTGCCCAGGCTGGAGTGCAGTGGTGCGATCTCGGCTCACTGCAACCTCCACCTCCTGGGTTCAAGCAATTCTCCGGCCTCAGCCTCCCGAGTAGCTGGGATCACAGGTGCATGCCACCACACCCGGCTAATTTTTGTATTTTTAGTAGAGACGGGGTTTCACCATGTTGGCCAGGCCGGTCTTGAACTCCTGACCTCAAGTGATCCACCCACCTTGGCCTCCCAAAGTGCTGGGATTAGAGGCACGAGCCACCGCGCCTGGCTTTAGGTTCCTTTTTAAGTACTGAGGCATTCAATAAAACATAGACATGCACATATATGTCATATTTAATTCTGAGGCACAGGCTGAGTATCCCTTATCCAAAATGCTTAGGAACAGAAGTGTTTTGGATTTCAGATTTTGAAATATTTAATATTTGCCTTAGATACTTACTAGCTGAGCATCCCTAATTCAAAATTCTGGAATCCAAAATGCTCCAGTGAGCATTTCCTTTGATTGTTATGGTGCTCAAAAAGTTTCAGATTTTTGAGCACCTCATTTTCAGATTAGGGATATTAAACCTTTATCACAAAATAACGCCAGGTGTAGTGGCTCATGCCTATGATCCCAACGCTTTGGGAGGCCGTGATGGGCAGATCACTTGAGGTTAGGAGTTCGAGACCAGCCTGGCCAAAGTTGTGTAACCCCGTCTCTACTAAAAACACACACAAAAAATTAGCCAGGTGTGGTGGCAGGTGCCTGTAATCCTAGCTTCTCGAGAGGCTGAGGCAGGAGAATCACTTGAACCTGGGAGGCAGAGGTTGCAGTGAGGTCAAGATCACACCAGTGAACTCCAGTGTACTCCAGCCTGGGCAACAGAGCGAGACTCCGTCTCAAAAACAGAAAATAGTTTATAATCTTCCAAATACAGAATATTAAAAAAAAAAATAAGGGACAAAAGATCAATTATTCAAATTATGGAAATCTGAGAACTTCCTACACTCACTGAGTCTATATTGATTTAAGTCATTCAAGTGACTTGATATCTGTAGTCATTGTACTAACAATAGATATCTCAAGAATGACTCGGGAAAAGGTTAGCTGGCAAAAGCCCCTTGACATTTGTATTTTATAGTATACACAGTTTCCTCTTACAGGAATAAGATACTTACAAAGCTTTAAGGTGGTAGATTTTGTCCCCATCTCACTCTTTTTATTTTATTTATTTATTTATTTATTTAGAGACAGAGTCTCACTACACTGGAGTGCAGTGGCACAATCTCAGCTCACTGCAACCTCCACTTCCTGGGCTCAAGCAATCCTTCCATCTCAGCCTTCCAAATAGGTGGGACTACAGGTGGATGCCACCACACTTGGCTAATTTTTTACAATTTTTGTAGCGACGAAGTCTCACTATACTGCCCAGGCTGGTCTTGAACTCCTGAGCTCAAGTAATCCTCCTGCCTCAGCCTCCCAAAGTGGTGGGATTCCCACCTGTAGGTGGGAACCACTGTGCCCAGCCTTTGTCGCCCTATTTTAATGATTAGTTAGAAAGATAAACTATAGACACTAACGAACCATTCTGAGTCCTCAAAACTACTGGTAAGAACATCTCAAAAAATTTAAAATGCAGGAACCACTCCTGATACAAATCAACAAAATTTCTAGTTAGACAATCCAATTCTTTTTTTTACTACAAAAGAACATATTTATTTATTCATTCATCCATCCATCCATCCATTTTTTTTTTTAACAGATAGGGGTCTTGATATGTTGCCTTGCCTATTCACAGGCACAATCCCACTACTCATCAGCACAGAGTTTTGACCTGCTCTGGTTCTGGTCTGGGCTGGTTCACCCCTCCTTAGGCAGCCTGGACCACACCGATGCCAAACTTAGTGTGGATACCAAATCGACTTAGTACACTACAGTCCAGAATGCCCAGACTCAAGCAATCCTTGAGGCAAGTGCCACCATCCCCAGGCACAAGAGCATTTAATTAGCAAGCACATATCAACCATTTCAACTTATGTATAAAACATTTACAATTTATAAAATATGAATTTGTTAACACCAAAATTACTGAACACAGGAAATGGCAAATAGCTCTACATCAAACTATTTCTTTGTTTATAGTTACCTTACTTGTCAAATGTTTCCACATAAAGTCTAGAAAAGCAGTATTAACTGGACAGATGTTAAACATGATGTATAACTGTACCAACCAAATGTAACAACTGAACCAATGAAATGCTCCAAATGAACTACCAATGTTCTATGAAACAGTGATGTTAGCCATGTGACAGTGGATGAAACATCACAAATCAATCAACCCACAATAAACAAACAAAACTCCCCAAGCAAATAAAATTCCACTATCTTAAAAGAGCAAAATTGACTTCAAGTCATTTATACTATTTAAAAGGTAAAATGTCCGTAATGTAATTTGAAGCCATTATCCACTTGTGTCAGTAATATATTTTTTCTAATTTTCTAAGACAATAGGATAAAATGGTCAAGGTAGGAAAAACAGCTTCATCTTTCAACAATTTGTAAACAATAATATTCACTGTATGGGCATATTTCTGCAAACTTCTTTCTAAATGTTAAGAACATACTCAATTTCTAACAGTCACATAAAGGAAAAGCTAAACAATATACTTGGAATATATGATTCTTGTCACAGGATTTTCTTTCTTACAGTATATAGGATCTAAAATTTCATATGCTAAAATAATTTTTTTCCACATGCAGTCCAGTAATTATTTACATTTTATTTAAGTATCTAGTCAAAAAGTCCAATTCTGGCCGAGCGCGGTGGCCCAAGCCTGTAATCCCAGCACTTTGAGAGGCCGAGGCGGGCGGATCACGAGGTCAGGAGATCGAGACCATCCTGGCTAACATGGTGAAACCCCGTCTCTACTGAAAATACAAAAAACTAGCCGGGTGAGGTGGCGGGCGCCTGTAGTCCCAGCTACTCGGTAGACTGAGGCAGGAGAATGGCGTGAACCCGGGAGGCAGAGCTTGCAGTGAGCTGAGATCCGGCCACTGCACTCCCGCCCAGGCCACAGAGCAAGACTCCGTCTCCAAAAAAAAAAAAAAAAAGTCCAATTTTAATAGTACAGAGTGGAGAGATAGCCAAAAGTCACTACCCAGAGGAAGGCTGGTAAAAATAATCCCCATTTGGCCCCCAATACTTCACCCTCCAAATGCCCTGAGAAAAGTTATCACTCACGAGTGGTTCTAGTGACTCAAATCAGAATCTCCTGCTCAAGTGTATTTACTAAAAAGATATTTTTTAAACAGGATTTGTGATCAAAACACAAGCAATTAACGTAACACTTACGGTTAGCTTACCGATAAAAATAAACCCAGAATCAGTAGCAGAGACAAAGAAAATTATGGTGTTGCCTGCTCAGCGTTTCACAGGCAATTAGCCATTAGACATGGCCATGTGGTCTCTGTTCAAATCCTGCAAACCATACTATTCTCAATAGTAGCAATTGTGTTAAAATAAAGATCTAACTGGCAGGGATGCACTGTCTCCAAAGGATTTAAGACAAATGTGGAAATACAACAAGGGCCAAATATTAAGGCATGTTACACTTAACTTCTCCAGATCTTAGTAACCTCATGTGAATTAAAGAGGATATTAAATAAGTGATTTACTAAATATAGGGAACTCAGTTAGACATCATCATCCAACCTCTTTCATGCCCAATGCTTACTATTTATAAATGTATTTAAAATGTGTTTCTTGAACTTATTATTTATCAAAAGCAGATGAAACATAGTAATATATCACAATGTACTACAAAATACCTAGGGCCTAGATTTGTTGTCCTCTTCTTTACAGTAATAAACAGTATAAAAGATTTTAAGGACAGCCAAAAACTTGGAAAAAACTAAAGAATTCATCCCAGTGGAGTCTGAGTTGGAACAAGAGGACATAAAATTATTAAAATCCACATGACAAGTATTATATTTTTTGTCATGGTCACCACAGAAACAAGTTTTCTTATTCATCTTAAGAAGAACCTGTCACCTTCTCAAATGAAAACTTTTTTTTTTTTTCCACAGGCTGGAGCGCAGTGGCCACATCTCAGCTCACTGCAAGCTCCACCTCCCGGGTTTATGCCATTCTCCTGCCTCAGCATCCTGAGTAGCTGGGACTACAGGCGCCCATCACCTCGCCCAGCTCGTTTTTTGTATTTTTCAGTAGAGACGGGGTTTCACCACGTTAGCCAGGATGGTCTCGATCTCCTGACCTCGTGATCCGCCCATCTCGGCCTCCCAAAGTGCCGGGATTACAGACTTGAGCCACCGCGCCCGGCCTCAAATGAAAACTCTTTACAGTCTCTTCTGAATTATGAAAGAAGACACATATTAATTCTATACCTAAAATAAACTGACTTTTTGAGAGGACATTATTTTGACTAGCCTCCTGCACTACACCCCAGCAGATCAGTCCAAACTAAAATGGAGTCACTCATGCAAAGTAAAGCAAGTAAATCCCCAAACAAACCAGTTTTTCCTGAAAACAGGAGATTCGCAGCAACCAATCAGAAACAGAATGGCCTACCTGAATCAGCACAATAAGTTCCTACTGCTTTGACCCTTACAAGAAGAGTAAAATGTAATAACCTGGTGTTAACAAATTCACTTTTTAAACAATTGTTACTTCCTTGTTCCCACCTTACAAAAACCAACTATTCTGTCTTGCCCAGTGGAACATTCATTCTATTTTAAAGAATGAGGTGTTGCTCGGTTCTAGAATCACAAATAGAAGCCAATCTCATCATGTTTAAAGGTGTTGTGATTTTGTCTTTTGACAATACTATAACTTTTTCTTCTTTTTTTGGTGAGACGGAAATTTACTCTTGTTGCCCAGGCTGGTGGAGTGCAATGGCGTGATCTCGGCTCACCACATCCTCCACCTCCCAGGTTCAAGCGATTCTCCTGCCTCAGCCTCCCAAGTAGCTGGGATTATAGGCATGTGCCACCATGCCCGGCTAATTTTGTATTTTTAGTAGAGACAGGGTTTCACCGTGTTGCCCAGGCTGATCTCGAACTCCTGACCTCAGCTGATTCGCCTACCTTGGCCTCCCAAAGTGCTGGGATTACAGGCGTGAGCCACTGCGCCCGGCCGACAATACATTTTTATCTAGATTTTTGAAAACTTAACTGTTCTTTAATTTGCCAAATGAGGTATAATTTATATCCTATCAGCGTTTTCTGCTAATCACAGGACATTTGACAAACCACTGTGTAATACAAAATATAAATAAAATTAAAAACAAATTAACTAAAAGAAAATAAAAAATCTGTGTCTTAAGAAAAAACATAAGTCAATGGATAAGAGAAATCCTGTTTCTTGTGTTACTATGGTTTGTTGCTTCCTGTTACACACCCCCCCAAAAAAATCTACTTTTAAAACTAATTTATGTTCATAATATGAAATTTTAAAAATATAGAGAAGCTCAAGAAAATAAAAATTATCGGTAATACTAACATCTGGAGATAATCACTCTTTGTCAATCTTTAAATATTACATACCTGGCTTTTTCCTTTCAACATCAAAAGATTAGTTACTTTGCCAAATGGTAGACCTAATGATATGATCTCTGCTTCGGTGACATCACATGGAATTTTTCGAAGATGGAGAACACGGGAAGGCGAACAGGGAGGTCTATCTCGTTTAAATTTCTTGCTGTCATTCCCATTAGCTAAAAAACATAAGATTCTTTTTTAAATTACTGAAACTAATTTGGGTTGACATACTACCTTAATCATATTGTCACATTTAATCCTAAATGAGTTTTGGGTTTTGAACTTCAGGGAAACATGGGGCTGATGGGGGTAGGTGGAAAAGGAGAGTAGAAAACAAAACCAACTACCTTTTAATAAACGGGTGCTTTTGGTTTTTCACAGTGGGTATTAAATTTTTTAAAACTGAAGTCTCATTTTAATTCAAGGAAAAGTATAAGGGGTAAATGAATTATGTTATTTCAAATACCTGTAAATACTCAACTTTTCTTATGAATAGAGAACACTATTTATGATGTCTTTAAGGTATTTTAAGGACATTTTTCTAATTTATTCTATTGCTGAATAAATAAATTAGGACAATAACATTTCAGGAAAGACTATGATAAAAATCTGGTATTTATCACATCCTAAGAAGATATGGATTTGAGCTGTGTATTTATTAAAATAAAATTTATTTCTTAGGTGTTAATAGTCTTTAGTTTTTAGAAGCTAAATTGTAGTTTCCTATGATAATCTTACTCCTTATTATATAACAATAATTCTTAACGTAAGTACCACCTTGCTGAAAATGCAAATTTCCAAACCCACCCAGACCTACTGAAGCAGAAGCTCCAGGAGTGGAACCCAGTGACCTGCTTCAACAAGCCTTCCAGGAGATTCTATTTACCCTAAAGTTGGAGAATTACTGCTGTAAAGTAAAAAAATTCATTAAGCTAAATGTATTTATATCCTATTGTTTCAATACTGAGAATAACTAGAATTGACAAGCCTGTAAGCAACACTTATGTTTATGCAGGTAAGATTCAGAAAGGTTTTTCTTCCAGAAACAGAACCAAAAGACTAAAAACAAATTACTTAAAAGCTAAAAGTTTCATTGCAATGTTGTTTGATCACTAAATACCCTATTTGCCACTACTCGGAGAAAATATAATCTTTCCAAATGCCTAAAATATCATTTCTCTAATGAAACTACAATCAACTGTCTGTGATCCTAAACAAATTTCATAAGGACCAAATAAAAATTAATATAGCCATATTCCATATCCATCTGTATCTGTGGCACAGAACTCAACTTGTTTACAACTAGATAGGTTGACTTAATACCCAAACTAGCACTTGTTCCCAAATTCTCTATGTTCATGAATGCAAGCAGCATCCTCCCCAGACCTAAAAGACTAACAATACCTAGAGGCCCATACAGGTCTATGTACCTTTATATAGCAAATGCCTATGTCAGATTATGGAAAATAATTGGCACACAAATGTTTACTGGATTAATTAATGTGGAAGGCAAGAGATTCTATCTGCTCGTCTCCCTTATCAATCACCGATAAATACTGATTTTCCCTCCAACATAACTACTGATTATATTCTTTCATTTCCACTCTCAAAGTCACCAACCTCACCCTGATCTTGCCCCCACTTCAGCTCTCCCCTCCTCTAATTTCACTCTCCCTGCTTCCCGTATTCTGGGGATCCAGTATCGTATCAATGTTAACTAAAATAGTGCATCAGGCCCGGCACAGTAATTCACGCCTGTAATCCCAGCACTTTGGGAGGCTGAGGCGGGCTGATCACCTGCAGTCAGGAGTTCGAGACCAGCCTGGGCAACAGGGCAAGACCCCCATCTCTAAAAAAAAAAATACAAAAATTAGCAGGATGTGCTGGCGTATGCCTGTAATCCAGGTACTTGGGAGGCTGAGGCAGCAGAGTTACTTGAACTCGGGAGGAGGAGGCTGCAGTGAGCCAAGATTGCACCACTTGCACTCCAGCCTGAAACCCTGTCTCAAAATAACATAACGTAAAGTAAGGTAAGTAACATAACATAAAGTAACGTAACGTAACATAACGTAACATAACGTGTATCATGTCATTATTCTGCTCCAAAAACCTAAACAGGTACCAAATACCTAAAATGTCATTTCACTTCTAACTTTCAAACTTTTTCACTTACATTGCCTCATTTGAGTCTCATAAATACCCAAACCAAAGTGTAAAGGTAATTTCAAAGTGTCTTACTACTCCTAGAAAACCGTAAGTAACTTGACACTGACAATGTAAATTTACAAAGGCTTACATGGACTGTGAACAATAACAAATGATAACACTGGCACTAGAGTAAAACAACAAACATCAGAGTACTACTGGATGGGGGTGAGAATGGAACAGGGAATGTCTGTCTGGCACCCTCCCTGCAGGCATAGAGCTAAACAATAACACTACCAAGGTGGCCTTGCTCAATCAGCACAAGGAGTTACAGGATGGGAGAAAAGGACTAGAGAAACTTTCTAAAGGCATGAGGCTCCTATCAGTTTACCCAGAATATTCCAACAAGAATGAAAGAACATTTAAAAAGTTGTTTCTTTAATAGAGGCATTCTATGTTCGAGAAAATGTGAATACCAAACAAGTTACCTGAGCTCCCATTTATGTTGCACTTTCAAATAAAGAGCTAAGATGACAAATTTTTACCAAGAAATGTGCAATTATAAATCACCATTTTAGGTTGTTAATTGTTCCATATTATAAAATACCCGGGCTATGTTAAGAGCGCGGAGCTATGAAATCAGATATCCTGTTCTGAGCAAGTTACTTAACATCACTAAGCCTCAGATTCTACTCCTGTAAAACGGGTATAACAAGAATATTTTGAAATTTTAATTTGTTCTTTTCAATATATTTTAAATGCTCAGCACAACATCTAGTACACTGTAATCAATAATATGCCTAGCGTTTCTTAAGAAAGACTGTTTTGCTTGGAGATTATGTTCTATTTTTTCCAATCAAAACGGTAATTGCAAATGATAGCGATTTTTTGCACTCGATGTCCTTATTTGCCATAATTAAGACATTGCCCCAAATTAACTGAACATATTATTATTGTATGAAATCTCAAAATCTAAGAATGACTCATTTAGGTGACTGGGAAAGGGTTATATGTAAAGATTTGATAGATAATCTGAAGATGAAGAATGTATACCATCATAAGCAATTGTATGGCCATGATTTAAAAGCCAGTAGGAAAAAAGGAAATTCAAATGTACTGGACACACAAATTCAAATAATTCTTTTCTATACAAAAGGACAGAGTACAGTTTCCAAAATCTTAATATAAAATAAGCATTCAAAATATTTTGCTTGTATAAATCGTGTTGTATTTTACTAAACTACATATTAAAAACTACAAAATGCCCACTACGTATTAGTCATGCTTCCAAAGAGCTATGTGAAACAGGGTTTTTAAAAATTCGTAATATTCCCACCTCAAAACTAGAAGATTCTGTCAGGAAAACTACTTGCGAAACATGGATTCATTTTTTAAAAATCAACTTTATGAGGGCTTACTTTAGATAGAATAAGACATCCACCCACATTTTAAACGCAGGGTTTGATGAGTTTTGACAAATAAAATCCATATAACCATCACAAAAATCAAGACATCCCAAAAAGTTCCCTAGGAACCCTTTGCAGTTAGTCCTCCCTACCAAACCCCCAAACCCCACCCTGGGCAATCTGAACCCTACAGATCACTACAGCTTTATCACCATTCTTGAAATGAGGTACCTATTTGGGGAGAGTTCACATCTTAACATTTTTTGAGTCATCTAAACCATAAACATCATGACATTTCTGAATGTATTTAGATCTTTTTAAGTTTCTCTCAGTAAAGTTCTGTAGTTTTCAGTGTAATGGTCTCACACATAGTTTGACACCTTTATCCCTAAGTACTTCATAATTTTTAACGAACCAGTAATACTTTAAATTTTTTGTCATAATAATTGATAATATACAGAAACACAACTGACTTTGATATCTTGATCTTGTATCCTACAGTCTTGCTAAATTCTTTAGTATTTGTACATACACAGTTTTCTTACTCTCAAATTTATATGCTATTTATTTATTTAGAGATAGAGTCTTGCTCTGTCACCCAGGCTGGAGTGCAGTGGTGCAATCGGCTCACTGCAATCCCCACCTCCCAGGTTCAAGCAATTCTCCTGCCTCAGCTTCCCTAGCTAGGATTACAGGCGCACACCACCACGCCCAGCTAATTTTTATATTTTTAGTAGACACGGGGTTTCACCAAGTTGGCCAGGCTGGTCTCGAACTCCTAACCTCAGGTAATGCGCTCACCTTGGCCTTCCAAAGTGCTGGGATTACAGGCATGAGCGACTGTGCCTGGCCTGCCGTATATTTATTTTATTTATTTGTTTTTTTTACAGCTTTACTGAACTAGCCGGGATTTTCTGTCTGCAAAATGTTGAATACAATCAATGAGACTGGGCATCCTTGCCTTGTTCCTGATATTAAGGGAAAGGCATTATCTTACACTATCGAGTATAATAATGCTAGCTGTAGTTTCATACCTTTATCAGGTTGAAAATGTTCCCTTCTATTCCTAGTTGGCTAACAATTTTATCACAAAAGGAGTTGAATTCTTTCAAATGCCTTCTCCAGATCTCTTAAGATGAACAGATTTTATTTTGTATTCTGTTACACTGATTTTCAAATGTAAGCACTTTGTAGAAACCCTACTTGGTCATGACACATGTACCATGATTTTTTTTTCTCACTCTTCATACATGTGTGTATGTGTGTGTGTGTGTGTATGTATTCAATTATATATTATATATATAATTGAATGTGATTTTTTTTTTTTTAGTTTAGAGATCACTAGTTATAAGAGAGATATGACAATCATTTGAAAGATTTCAGAACTTCATTATTTCAGAAATAATGAAAGCATTATTTCCATGATGAGAGATTTCAGTGGGATGGGCAGGTTCATGTTGATGCCATTTCAGTGACGATTTATTTCAGTCTACGTACTTTCCAAGATGTCTAAATAAGAAAAAATCCTTGTTGCTAGGCACAGTGGCAAGTACCTGTAGTCTCAGCTACTGAGGAGACTGAGGTGGGGTAAGATCACTTGAGGAAGAGTTTGAGACCAGCCTGGGCAACATACCAAGACCCCGTTCTCTAATAAAAATTATTAATACATAATCTCTATCATTTAGAATTACTTTAGTGCCTCCATATTTTGGGAGTACAACTTTATCTCCAACTTTCATGCTCACTGGTTGAATCTCTCCATTCTTTCCTTCAGAGCCCAATCCAACAGCTACCAACTATCGCTTACAATACTTTTCCTTGAGATTTTTCTGGAAGCATAATGCCTGTGGTTTTAGCTGTACTCTTTTCAACCAACATTCAAACAGCAGAAGAAACTTACTAAATGCTTGTCCTGCCACGATTTCCACCGCTGCAGCTTATACTCTGTTCTCACACTGCTACCACAAGGAAAAACCCGACTTTAATATCTTGCTTAACATTTTTATGTCAATATTCATGAAAGATAATAATCTGTAGTTTTCTTTAGCTGCAGTAGCGTAATACTGGCATCCTAAGAGGAAGTGGAAAGTGTTCCCACTTCCTTTATATTCTGCACAGTCTGTGTAGGATTGGTATTATTTACTCCTTATATGTCTGATAGACTTCATCAATAAAGCCGTATGGGACCGTACTTTTCAATAACTAATATGACTTTTTAAAACAGCTATATGGCTTTCTGAGTTTTCGATTCCTTTTGCTTCAGTTTGATAATTTGTGTCTTTCAAAGAATTTGTCCACTTCATCTAAAGAATGAAATTAGCTTAAAATTTCATAATATTCACTTAATCTACTTAGTCTGCTAAGGCTACCATACAAAATACCACAGACTGGGTGGCTTAAACAAGAAAAATTTGTGGAGGTTAAAAGCCCAAGATCAAGGGTTTCTGGTGAGGGCTCTTCCTGTCTTACAAACAGCTGCCTATTTGCTGGCTGACTTTTCACAGTGTCCTCATACAGTCAGAAGAGAGGACGTGCAAGCAAGCTCTCTAGTGTCTCTAAGGACTCTAATCCCCTCATGAGGATGCCACCCACCTTCATGATGTAATCTAAACATTATTTCCCAAAGGTCCCAGCTCTAAATACCATCACATAGCGAGTTAGGGCTTCAACATACCAATTCTGGGAGGTTATAAACATTCAGTCAATAATAACATCCTTCTAATGACTGTAGAATCATTTGGCAATTTGTATCTTTTATTTTTTTAAGTCTACTTAGATGTATTATTATTAATTTTATTTACCACATAAACAACTACTGGTTTCATTAATTTTTCTCTACTGTTTTCTGTCACTGACTTTTGCTTTCATCTTTAATATTTCCTCTTTTCTATCTACTTGTAGGGTTGACGAGATGCTTTTTTTTTTTTTTTTTTGTTTTTTTTTTTTTTTTTTTTTTGTTTTTTGAGACGGAGTCTTGCTCTGCCGCCCAGGCTGGAGTGCAGTGGTCGTTTCTCAGCCCCCTGCAAGCTCCTCCTCCCGGGTTCACGCCATTCTCCTGTCTCAGCCTCCCGAGTAGCTGGGACTACAGGCGCCCGCCTCGTCGCCCGGCTAGTTTTTTGTATTTTTTTAGTAGAGACGGGGTTTCACCGTATTAGCCAGGATGGTCTCGATCTCCTGACCTCGTGATCCGCCCGTCTCGGCCTCCCAAAGTGCTGGGATTACAGGCTTGAGCCACCGCACCCGGCCCGGGTTTAACATGTTCTTTTTCTTCTAGTTATAGCTGGAAGCGTAGATGATTCACTTTAGACATTTTTTCTTTTCTAATATAAACATTTAAAACTATGTATTTCCTTGTAAGAACAACTCTAGTGGAACCCCACAAACTTCATTAAGGTTTCATTTTATTTCTGTTCAAAATACCTTCTGATATCCCTTGTGACAACTTCTTTGATCAATGGGTTATGTTTTTCTTTTTTCTTTTATTTTCTTTTTTTACTATTTGGTAAATGTTCCCCCCAAATTTTTGAAGATCTTGCTTTTCTGATTTCTAATAGAATTCTAATGAAGTCAGATAATTTACATGATTTTAATCACTGTTTAAAGAACTAAACTTATTTTAGGACCCAGAATACAGCCTGCCTATCTTGGTGATATGGTTTGGCTGTGTCCCCACCCAAATCTCATCTCAAATTGTAATCCCATAATCCTGATGTTGTCTAGGTAGGGACCTGGTGGGAGGTGATTGGATCATGGGGGTGGTTTCCCCCATGCTGTTCTTGTGCTGGTGAGGGAGTTCTCACAAGATCTGATGGTTGTATAAGTGTGTGAGAGTTTCTCTTTCACACTCCCTCTAACCTGCCACCATGTGAGACTTGCCTGCTTCCCATTCTACCATAATTGCAAATTTCCTGAGGCCTTGCCTGCCATGGGAAACTATGAGTCAATTAAACCTCTTTTCTTTATAAATTATCCAATCTCAGCAGTTCTTTATAGCACTGGGAGAACAGACTAATACAGTAAATTGGTATTGGTACAATGGGATACTGCTATAAAGATACCTGAAAATATGAAAGTGACTTTGGAACTGGTAACGGGCAGAGGTTGGAACAGTTTGGAGGGATCAGAAGACAGGAAGATGTGGGAAACTTTGGAACTTCCTAGAGAATTGTTGAGCAAAATGCTGACAGTGATATGGACAACAAAGTCCAGGCTGAGGTGGTCTCGGATAGAGATGAGGAACTCACTGGGAACTGGAACCAAGGATACTCTTGCAATGCTTTAGCAAAGAGACTGGTGGCATTTTGCCCCACCCTAGAGATCTGTGGAACTCGGAACTTAAGAGAGATGATTTAGGGTATCTGGCAGAAGAAATTTCTGAATAGCAAAGTGTTCAACAGGTGGTAGAGCATAAAGGGTTGGAAAATTTGCAGCCTGACCATGTGGTAGAAAAGAAAAACCCATTTTCTGGGGAGAAATTCAAGTTGGCTGCAGAAATTTGCATAAGTAATCAGTAGTCAAAAGTAGTCAAATGTTAATCACCAAGACAATATGGAAAATGTCTCCAGGGCATGTCAGAGATCTTCACAGCATCCCCTCCCATCACAGGCCTGGAGGCCTAGGAGGAAACAATGGTTTCACAGGCTGGCCTGGGCCCTGCTGCTCCGTGCAGCTTTGGAACTTGGTGCCCTGCATTCCAGCTGCTCTAGCTCCAGTAGTGGCTAAAAAGGACCAAGGTACAGCTCAACCGTTGCTTCAGAGGGTGCAAGCCCCAAGCTTTGGTAGCTTCCACATGGTGTTGGGTCTGCAGGTGAGCAGAAGACAAGAGTTGAGCTTTGGGAACCTCCCAGATTTCAGAGGATGTATGGAAATACCTGGATGCCCGGGCAGAATTCTGCTGCAGGGGTGGAGCCCTCATGGAGACATTCTACTAGGGCAGTGCAGAAGGGAAATGTGGGGTTGAAGCCCAAACATACAGTCCCTGCTGAGGCACTGTGCCTAGTGGAGCTGTGAGAAGAGGGCCACTGTCCTCCAGATCTCAGAATGGTAGATCCATTGACGACTTGCATCATGCGCTTGGAAAAGCCACAGGTACTCAACACCAGCCGCTGGCACTCAACACAGCCACGGGGCTGAATCCTGCAAGGCCACAGGGGTGGAGCTGCCCAAGGCCTTGGAAGCCTATTCTTTGCAAAAGGATGCCCTAGATGTGAGATGTGGGGTCAAAGGAGATTATTTTGGAGCCTTAAGATTTAATGACTGGCTAGACATGGTGGCTCATGCCTATAATCTCAGCACTTGGGAAAGCCGAGGCAGGCAGATCACTTGAGGCCAGGAGTTCGAGACCAGCCTGGCCAACATGACAAAACCCCATGTCTGCTAATAGTACAAAAATTAGCCAAGCATGATGATGTGCACCTGTAGTCCCAACTACTCAGGAGGCTGAGGTGGGAGAACCACTTGAACCCAGGAGGTGTAGGCCGCAGTGTACCAAGATCATGGCACTGCATTCCAGCCTGGGAAACAGAGCGAGAATCCATCTCAGAAAACAAAACAAAAAACAATAAAAAAAAAAAAAA
>NW_016808491.1:636472-646868 GCF_001698545.2 Rhinopithecus bieti | reverse complement strand
AAAAAAAAAAAAAAAAAAAAAAAAAAAAAAAAAAAAAAAACAAGATTTAATGACTGCCCCACTGAATTTTGGACCTGCTTGGGAGCCTATGGCCCTTTCGTTTTGGTCACTTTCTCCCATTTCGAATGAGAGCATTCATCCAATGCCTGTACCCCTGTTGTATCTCAGAACTAACTGACTTGCTTTTGATTTTATAGGCTTATAGGCAGAAGGGACTTGCCTTATCTCAGATTAGACTTTGGACTTGGACTTTTGGGTTAATGTTGGAATAACTAAGACTTTGGGGGACTGCTGGAAGGCATGATTGGTTTTGAAACAGAAAAAGGATGTGAGATCTGGGAGGGGCCGGGGCAAAATAATATGGTTTCACTCTGTGTTTCCACCAAATCTTATCTGGAATTGTAATCATCATGATTCCCATGTGTTGAGGGAGGGACCTGGTGGGATGTGGATAAATTATGGGGGTGGTTTCCCCCACGCTCTTCTTGTGATAGTGAGCGAGTTTTCACAAGATATGATGGTTATGTAAGCGTTTGGCAGTTCCTCCTTCACTCTCACTCACCTGTCGCCATGTAAGACTTTGCCTGCTTCCCCTTCTGCCATAATTATAAGTTTCCTGAGGCCTCCCCAGCCACAGGAACTGTGACACAATTCAGCCTCTTTTCTTTTTTTTTTTTTTTTTTTTTTTTTTTGAGACGGAGTCTCGCTCTGTCACCCAGGCTGGAGGGCAGTGGCCGGATCTCAGCTCACTGCAAGCTCCGCCTCCCGGGTTTACGCCATTCTCCTGCCTCAGCCTCCCGAGTAGCTGGGACTACAGGCGCCCGCCACCTCGCCCGGCTAGTTTTTTTTGTATTTTTTTGGTAGAGACGGGGTTTCACAGTGTTAGCTAGGATGGTCTCGATCTCCTGACCTCGTGATCCGCCCATCTCGGCCTCCCAAAGTGCTGGGATTACAGGCTTGAGCCACCGCGCCCAGCCAAGCCTCTTTTCTTTATAATTATGCAGTCTCAGACAGTTCTTTACAGCAGTGTGAGAAAGGACTAATACAACTGGTGACTACTTTATATGAACTTGAAAATAAAGTGCATTATTCTGGTATTGGGAAGATTGTTCTACATTGTCAATTAGATCAAGCTGGTTTAAAATGTCTGTATTAGGGATCTACCAACTTTCTCTTAAACAGGCACATAAATATTTCAGACGTTGTGGGCCACAGGATCTCTGTCAGAACTACTCAACTGTGCAGTTACGGCATGAAAACAGCTATAAACAAATCACATAACTGTGTTCAAATACAATTTTATGTATGGATACAGAAATTTGAATTTCACAAAAGTTTTGTGTGTCATTTAATCTTATCCTTTAGTATTTTTCACCATTTAAAATTTTAAAAACCACTCTTAGCTAATGGGAAATTTAAAAGTGGTCAATGCAATGGATTTGGCCCACAGGTAAGAACTTGCCAATCCCTGTTCTATACTTTTACTGATTTTCTGTCTACTACACTATCAATTACTGAGAGAGGAGTGCTATCTCTAAATATACTTGAAGATTTATCTATTTCTCTTTCATTCTATTAGTTTTCACTTTACGTATTTTGCAACTATGTAATTAAACAGATCTATATTTAGATTATGTTTACTCAATAAATTGACCTCTTCATCATTATGAAATGTCTCTCTTTATCCCTGGTGATATTCTTTTGCCCAAAGTCAATTTTTCCTGATATTAGTATAGCTAGCTACTCCAACATTTTTATGATTAATGTTTGCATATATTTTCTTTCCCAACCTTTGGCTTTCTACCTGAGATTTCATATTTAAAATGGGTTTCTTATGCACATCAAATAACTCGGTCTTCCTTTCATCTAAACAATCTGCCTTTTAATCGATTTTTTATCCCATTCCCACTTCATATAATTATTAACATGGTTGGGTTTAGAAGTCCACCATCTTGTTATTTTTTCTATTTGTCCCATTTATTATTTCCTTTTTCCCTAGCTTCCATTGGATTTTATTTTTTGGTATTCTATTTCATTTACATTATATGCTATCCCTTTTTATTTTTATTTTTTTTAAGTGATTGCTCTGGAGTAGACAATATACATCTTTATCACAGACTACCTTCAAATAATATTAAAACACCTCAGTACACTGTAAGAACCTTCCAAAGTATATGTCTCTTTCCCTCAAGCTATCCTTTGTGGTACTGTTGTGTATTTTGCTTTTCCCATGTCATAACCCCCAAAAATATATTATCTTGCTTTAAATAGTCAATAATCTTTTAAATTAACAACAAAAAGGAGGGAAAAGTCATATATCCACATATTTATCATGTTGTATAAAACCCAGGTTTCTAACTGGTATCATTTTCCTCATGATATTTCCCTTACCATTTTATGAAATGGAAGTCTGCTGCTAACAAATGCTCTCGGCTCTTGTGTGCCTGAAAGAAGATTTTAACTTCATTTCTAAATTTCATATAGAATTCCAGTTTTTTTTTTTTTTCCAGCACTCTAATGATGTTTCATTGTCTTCTGGCTTGCACCGTATCAGGTAAGAAATCTCTCTCCTCATTCTAATCTTTGTTCTTTTGAAGGAAAAGTGGTTCCCCCAACCTCCGCCAATCCCCACCCCTGCCTGCTCTGGCTACTTTTAAGATTTACTCTGCATTCCTGGTTTCCAGCAATTTAATTATGATAAGCCTGGGTGTGGTTTCCGTTGTGTTTATCCTGCTTAAGGTTCACTGAACTTCTTGATAAGAGGGTTTATGTTTTCCAACACATATGGAAAATTTGGGATAATTTCTTGAGATGTATTTCTGCTCTCTGCCCCAAACATTTTTTTCCGCAACTTCAGTATACATATGGACGTTTAGACTGCTTGATCTTGTCCAGAGGTTACTTAGGCTCTGTTTACTTCTTTTCCAGTTTTTTTCTTTTGTTTTGATTTTTGAGACAGTCTTGCTTTTCTGCCCAGGATGGAGTGAAGTGGTACGATCTCAGCTCACTCTAACCTTCACCCCTGGGGTTCAAGCAATTCTCCTGCCTCAGTAGAATTCAAGCAATTCTCCTCCTCAAGTAGCTGAGATTGCCGGTGCACGCCACCACGCCCAGCTAATTTTTATATTTTTAGTAGAGAAGGAGTTTCGCCATGTTGGTCAGGATGGTCTCAAACTCCTGACCTCAGGTGATCCACCCGCCTTGACCTCCCAAAGTGCAAGGATTACAGGGGTAAGCCACCACACCCAGTCTTCAGTTTTCTCTGTCTGTGTGCTTTAGTTTCATTTGCTATCTTCAAATTCACTGATGTTTTCTTCTGTAGAATGTAACATGCTACGAATGCCATTATGTATTTTTTTCTGGTGTCTTATTTTTAACCTCTGTAAGTTCTATTTGATTTTTTCTCCTTCCTATGCTCGTATTTTCCTTTAAATACTTGAACATATTTTTAGTAACTGTTTCAAAGTGCACAGCTGATAATTCCATCATCTCTGTAATTTTCTAGGTTTGTTTCTGTTGATTGATTTTTCACTTGTTTGTGGGTCACATTTTTGTGGTTCCTAACATGTCTGGCAATTGGATGTTCCACATTATGAGCACCAGAATTTGTTATTCTGTTGTTTTGTTATATTTGTTATTTCTTCTAAAGTGTTAGACTTCATTTTAGAAAAATATAAGTTACTTTCAGATCAGCTACACTGTTTTGGAGCTTGTTTTTAAGTTTCATTAGGGTGGATTTGAATTCGCCTTCATGCTGGAGCTAATTCAGTCCTACTGTCAAGGCATGTCTCCTCTGGTGTCAGGTGCCTTAAGTGTGCTTCAAGTATTCAACAAGGACTCTCTACTGTAGTTGGCTATCACTCAAATCTCTCTCCCAGTCCTGTGTGAGTCCTGGAAAGTTAAGCTTATAGCTCTCTGGTTGTTCTCTGCCTGACCTCACAGGCATATGTGCTGTGCATATGTGGCTTAATAATATTCAACAACAGATTCAAAGGTATTATTTCCGAAGCACTTTTTCTACATAGGCCCTTCTTTCTCATACTCCACTCCCATACCTCCCAGGTGACTCAACCTTCCCAAACTTCAATCTCTCTCTTCAACTCAGCAATTGTACCATGTCTGCTTGGTTCCCCCAACTCCCATAGTCTAGAAAGAAAGCCAGGGTGACAACAGGGTTACCTCAATTGTTTCCCTTCTGAGACCACAATCCTGTTGTACTTGTTGCCCAATGTCTAAAAACAACTGACAGTAAATCCAGTCCCAGTTACTCTATCATGGTTGAGTGTAAAAATCTACAGATCTTTCACAAATTAGAAAAATTAAATCACAAAATTTATATGGGTGAGCATTAAGACTGCAGGTGAGTTTTCTTTAAACTTATTAATTCTTAGAGCAGCTTTAAGGTATTGCTTATTTGATGGATTTAAGAATTATTTATCAAGTATGGAGATCAGCGTTCACAATTCTTCACATGCCTTTATTTAAAGCAATTTGAATGCATTTCTTGCTATGAAAAGCCAAGTACTCAAATTAACTGATCAGAGAAACTAGTGCTTATTACTAAATCATAGCATTCAATACCAGTGGCAGAGAATGCAAATTTGTTTTCCAATATTTGTTTTCTACGTAAAACCACCTATTTTTAGCTAAGCACATGCCTGTCAGAAAAAAGAACTACATTCTTAGCTTCCTAAGTAGCTAGGTGTGGCTACGAAACAGGATGTAAACAACAATGACACGTGCTGCTTTTCCCTTAAGTGTCTTCATAAGGAGGGGGTATGTTCTTTTCTCTTTTCCTTGCACGAGTTCCAATAACTTCTAGGATCATTTGCTAAATCTGAAAATAGACACCATTTACCTTGGAGCACTGACTACTTCAGAACTTGTTGAATGTGATGAAAACAAATTTCTGTCTTCTATATTGCTTATACCATCAATGTAGCCAAATTTAATACTGAGTTCTTTAAAAATAGGTCATTAAAGTTTGATTTGATTAAAAAAGAAAACTAGCTATTTGTAAAGCAAAAGAGCATATTAACAGTTTATAAGTATTTTGGTAAACAAAAGTTCCAGGAGGCCAGGCGCCGTGGCTCACATCTATAATCCCAACACTTTGGAAGGCCGAGACAGGAGAATTGTTTGAGCCCAGAAGTTTGCGGCCAACCTGGGGAACACAGGGAGACCCAGACTCTACAAAAAAAATTTTAAAATTAGCTGGATGTGATGGCATGTGCCCATGGTCCCAGCTACTTGAGAGGCTGGGGTGGGAGGAACTCTTGAACCTGGGAGGTCGAGGCTATAGTGAGCTGTGATTACGTGATTATGTGATTACATCTACACACATATAATACTTACTGTTTGTGTGTATATATACACATATATATATAAATACAAATTATTCAGTTTGTTAGCAGTGGTTTCCTGCTTAGGAATATTATTAACCCATATCATCTTTATTTGTAAATCAATTAGATTTCTTTAACATTCAGCTTCATAAGACTTCAATAATTATATATACAATGGTTTCAAAAGAAGAGACTTCTTAATCTGAGAAAAAAATGTTAACATTAATCAATTTGCAGATGATTGAAGTACATTTCTAATAAGATGCAAAAAATGGTAGCCATTAAGTGAAAAACATGAAGTATACTACATGAAAAAGTCTGTTTAACAAAAGCCGCCATTAACTATAAATTTGTAAATTATAGTGTCAGAGGGCATCTGCATACATGTATAACAAAGTATTCATATTCAGAATATATAAAAAAACAAGTTAAAAGGCAAACAACCCAATAGAAAACAGGCAAAAGATCAGAGTAGCCACTTCATTTAAAAGTATCCAAATGATCAGTAAGCATATGAAAATATAATCAATTTCATTAATATTTATGCAAACAAAAGTCACAATGAACTATCAATATATGCTTACCAGAACAACTAAAATTAAAAATACTCAATATCGGCCAAGCATGGTGGCTCACACCTGTATTACCAGCACTTTGGGAAGCCAAGGTGGACAGATCACTTAAGGTCAAGAGTTCGAGACCAGGCTGGCCAACATGGTAAAACCCTGTCTCTACCGAACATATAAAAATTAGCCAGGCGTAGTGGCACGTGCCTGTAATCCCAGCTACTCAGGAGCCTGAGACATGTGGATCTCTTGAACCCAAGAGGCGGAGGTTGCAGTGAGCTGAGACCATGCCACTGCATTCTAGCCTGAGTGACAAAGTGAGACCATCTTAAAAAAAAAATATACACACACACACACACACACACACACACACACACACATACACAAACACACACAAAATTAAGTATTGGCAAAGTTCTGGAATATCTAAACTGACATAATTTCTGGTAAGAGTATAAAATCATTTTTGAAAATTAGTAGACTCTACTAAAGATAAGCACCTGCACATCCTAGGACCCAACAATTCCACTTCTAGACACATACTCAAGTAAAATGCACACATTTGTCCATGAAAAGATATGTCAAGAATATCCATAAATGTGGCCAGGTACAGTGGCTCACACCTATAATCCCAGTACTTTGGGAGGCTGAGGTGAACAGATCACCTGAGGTCAGGAGTTTGAGATCAGCCTGGCCAACATGGTAAAATCCCATTTCTACTAAAAATATAAAAATTAGCTGGACATGGTGGCAGGCGCCTGCAGTCCCAGCTACTCAGGAGGCTGAGGCAGGAAAATCACTTCAACCTAGGAGGCGGAGGTTGCAGTGAGCCAAGATCGTGCCATTGCACTCCAGACTGGGCGACAAGAGCAAAACTCTGTCTCCAAAAAACCAGAAAAGAAAAGATATACATGTTCATGGACTGGAAGACTTGAAATTGTTTAAATGTCTATAATATACAAAGTGATCTACAGGATCAATGCAATCCCTATCAAAATCCCAATGGCATTTTTGCAGAGGAAAAAAAAAAAATCCTGACATTCACATAGAATCACAAAGGACCCCAAATAGCCAAAGCAAACTTAAGAAAAACAAAGCTGAAGGCCTCACATTTCCTAACTTCTATACATTACAAAGCAATAGTAATTCAAACAGTATGTTACTGACATAAAGACAAACATACAGACCAATGGAATAGACTAGAGAACCCAGAAATAAACTTTCACTTACATGTTCAAATGATCTTCAACAAAGATGCCAAGGCTACATGATAGGAAAAGAACAGTTTCTTCCACATATGGTGCCGGTAAAATGTATATCCACATTTATAAAGAATGAAATTGACCCTTACTTTACACCACATAAAAAAAATATAATTCAAAATGAAATTAAAGGCCTAGACATAAGACCTGAAACTATAAAAGACATAGAAGAGACAAAGGTTCATGACAGTGGATTTGGCAAAGATTTCTTGGATATAACACCAAATGCACAAGCAACAAAAGAAAACATGAACAAATGGTGCTAATATCAAACTCAAAACCCTCTGCACAGCAAGGGAATAACAGAGTAAAAAGGCAATGAAAGAAATGGGAGAAACAAATTGTAAACCACATATGTGATGGGGGGTTAATATTCAGAATACATAAAAAGCTACTACAACTCAACAACAATAAAAACAGCCCAATCATAAACTAGGAAAATTGAGTCTGGGGACAGGGCTTATCACAGAGGAAATTTTAAAATTAGTAAAACAAAACAAAAAATAGGTAAAGGACTACAATAGATATTTCTCCGAAGAAGATATACGAATAGCCAACAAGCACAAGAAAAGATGTTCAGCATCACTAATCATCAAGGAAATACAAATCAAAACCACATATCAAGTCACATCTGTTAGGATGGCCATTATTTGAAAAAATGTAAAACCCAAAAAATAAGTATTGACAAGGATGTGGAAAAACTGAAACCCTTGTGTACTACTGGTGGGAATAATGGTGCAGCCACTATGAAGCACAGTATGATGATTCCTCAAAATAATAAAAAACAGAATTACCATATGATCCAGCAATCTCACTTCTGGTATAACCAGAAGAATTAAAAACAGGATCTCAAAGAGATAAGTGCACACCATGTTCATTGCAGCATTACTCACAACAGCACAATAGCTAAAAGGTGGAAGCAACCTAAATGCCCATGGACAGATGAATGGTTAAATAAAATGTGGTAGATACATACAATTACTCACCCTACAAAAAAAGGGAAACCCTTTCATCTGCTGCAACAAATAAACCTTGAGGACACTATGCTAAGTGAAATAAGCCAATCACAAAAAGAAAAATGCTGCATGATTCCATTTATATGAGGTATCTAAAATAGCCAAACTCTTGGAAACAGAAAGCAGAATGGGCTAGAAAAGGAAGAGTTGTTGCTAAATGGATAGAGTTTCAGTTTTGTTAAGATGAAAAAATTCTAGCGATCTGTTGTACAACAATGTTCCTATAGTTAACATTACTACACTGTATACTCAAAAATGTACAAGATGGTAAATTTGGTATTTTTGACCAAAATGAGAGACAGAGCACACACAAGCAAACGCAATGAAACACATAAAAAGAGAATATTCATAGCAACACTATGTATAAAATGGAAATAATTCAAATGTCCATCAATAGAATAAAATACTATATAGAAATGAGAAGAATGAAAGGGGCAATACACAACAAGGGTTACTCTCACAAGCATAATGTTGAAGGAAAGAAACCAGACAGGAAGGAGGATATACTATATTTATTGGCTTATTCATATAAAGTTCAAAAACACCTAACATGATGTTAGAAGTCAGGCTAATGAATACACTTGGAAAGAGGAAATGAATGAAAAAGGAAAGAACGACTCCTGCGAGTATTAGCAATGTTCTATTTCTTGCTCTGGATGCTGATTATATGGTATATGTATTTCATGATGTTATGGTAACAGTAATACTAACCAATTATAGTACAAAAAGAAAGAAATATTTTATTAATATAGCTCTAAAAATTATAAACATACACAAAATACAGTATATATGTGGTTGCACGTATATGTGAGAGTGTCCCCTTCAATATCTCTATTCTCCTTCCCTTGTAAAGTTATAGAACTCCCTCAATTATGATTAGACAGGGAACACCAGAATAAAGACTAATTTCCTAGACCCTTCACGCTCGCCCCCTTGAAGCTGATGTGTCGAGTGATGAAGTTCTAGCTAACAGAATGAGAAAAAAGTGCAACTTCTTGGTCTTGTCCCTATAAGGGACTCAGCCTCCACTTCTCATCTCTCACCCTTAGAGTGTAATTTTCATCATTACAGTCTAAGATGGATGAAAAAGTTCAGCTTCAACTGTCCTTGTTACCCTTCCTGTGGGTACGATGGAGAGAGAGTACTATTTTAGATCTTGAGAAGGTAGTCATGTTGAGGATAAAAGAACGAAAAAAGAGAAAAAGTCTGGTCCCCAACACAATTCAAGAAACTAAGCGAGCCTGTAACTACTTACCTAGACTTCAGAAGAACTTACAAATAAACTTAAATCTGTATTTTTAGGTTTGTATTACAGTTCTATTAGCCATCTAACCTGCATCTGAATATAGCATATCGAAATAATACCCCATGACCAAGTTGGTTTATTCCAGGCATGCAAGAATGGGTCAACATCAGGAAATTGTATTTCACTACATCAAAAAATGAATGGAGACCAAATCTTACAATAAACAGAAGCACAAAAGATGATGGTAACATTTATAGCGATCGATAATAAAAACTAAGTAAAATAGAAAAAGAAGAAAATGATTAAAGTATGAAGAAGGATTATTATCAAAACCCGGCAAGGTACAGTGGCTCATGCCTGTAATCCTAGCACTTTAGGAGGCCGAGGAAGGAGGACTGATTGATCCCAGGAGTTTGAGACCAGCCTATGGGCAACATAGTAAGGCCCCGTCTCTACAGAAAACAAAAAATTAGCTGGGTATGGTGGCACACGCCTGTAGTCCCAGCTACTTGTGAGGCTGAGGTGAGAGGACTGCCTGAACCCAGGAGGTTGAGGCTACAGTGAGCCGTGTTTGGGACACTGGACTCCAGGCTAGGCAACAGACCAAGACCCTGTTTGAAAAACAAACCAAAACAAAAAAACCCAACCGCAAACATTATGTTAAAAGATTAAATAATAAAGTCACCTCCACTGCAATTAAAAACAAGACAAAGATAATCACAATTACCACTATTATTCAACTCATTTACAGAGGTTCCACTGAATATATAACAAGTTAACAAAATAATCCATTTTTTTATACTTGAAATTATCTGTATTTGAAGACACATCATTGAATAACTGCAAAATTCAAAAACTAATAAAAAATTACTAAGACATTTTAAAGTCAGTAGACACAAAATAAATATTCAAAAATCAACAGGTCTTCTCTGTACTCCAGTATCCCGTTAAAATGAAAATA
>NW_016808491.1:610699-636051 GCF_001698545.2 Rhinopithecus bieti | reverse complement strand
AAAAAAAAAAAAAAAAAAAAATAGGGAAAAAAAATTCCCACTCAATAAGAGCAAAAATACTAAATTACGTTTAGTTGTATATAACATTTGAAGTAATAGTTACTTAAGAAGTTAATCTCAGGCTCATGCCTGTAATTCCAGCACTTTGGGAAGCCAAGGCAGGTGGATTACTCGAGGTCAGAAGTTCGAGACCACCCTGGCCAACATAGTGAAACCCTGTCTCTACTAAAAATACAAAAATTAGTCCAGCATGGTGGCAGGCGCCTATAATCCCAGGTACTCGGAGGCCGAATCAGGACAACCTCTTGAAACCAGGAAACGGTGGTTAGTGTAAGCAGACACTGCACCACTGCACTCCAGCCTGGGCGAGACAGAGCAAGACTCAGTCTCAAAAGAGAAAAAAGAAGAAGTTAATCTCTTGCTCACATGAAAAGTCTAAATGTAGGAATTCCAGATCTGGAATGGTGACAAAGTTATCAGGCTCTAGCTGTCTCTGTTACAGATGCCTGTCATTCCCATCATCATCTAAGAAGCAGGAACACCCACAGGCAATAAGATTGGAGGGGAAAAAAGGAAAAACAGTGTACCCATGCCGAGATGCCTTGAAAGTTTCATACTACACTTCCACTTATACCTTGTCAGGACTTAATTATACGACCACATCTAGCTATAAGGAAGAACGGAAAAGTAGTAGTTTCATCTGGGTAACAATGTGCCAGACAAAAATTGAGGATCTGTTGGAAAAAAAAAAAAACGAAGGAATAGCATTGGGGAACACAATAAACAATCTCTGTCATTAATTCCTAAGATTACATTTTAAAAGAAAAGTATATGATTTATATGGAAAAGTGTGGAACTTTTTCAAAATTGTCAATGGACATAAAATAGAACCTAAAAACACTGAATCATAGGTCACATTCCTAAACAGAAAGATAATACCACAAAATGATCGACATTTCACATTAACATATAACTCTAACATAATTCTTATCAGAATCCCTAAGATACTGTAGATAAAGGTTTGGGGAAGAAGGAATCTTTGTTTTAGAACCAGATCAAGCTTGTCCAACATGCAGTCTGTGCACAGCATGCAGCCCAGGACAGCTTTGAATGTGGCCCAACACAAATTCGTAAACTTTCTTAAAACGTTGTAAGATTGTTTTGTGATTTTTTTTAGCTCATCGGCTATCGTTAATGTTAGCATTATTTTATGTGTGGCCCAAGAGAATTCTTCTTTCAATGTGGCTCAGGGAAGCTAAAAGATTGGACGCCACTGAATTAGATGAAATTTAAAGTTCACATGGAAAAAGACATGTCCACATTAAGCTAAGAGAAGTTTTTAAAACAACACCTAAACAGAATTTTAGTGTTAGGTGACAGAATCAGATGTTAATTTTAATAACAACACCTAAATAGAATGACTGTTAAGTCCTAGTTTGCCTGAGGCTGTCACAATTTCATATCATTGTTCTACTATCCTGTATGCTTTAATGCCTTCATTTTTAAAAAGAATTATTATTAACAGTTACATTAAAATAAGCTAGAATGAGCTTGGTAGATCTAGTTCTTTTCATTCTATCTCTATACTTGTTCACTTTCCTGAACATCTACGTTCCCATGGTCCCAAACACCATATAAATTCCTGATCTGGAAAGGGAGGTCCATTCATCCCTAACTCCCTACAACTCCAAAAACATCTGGATAAAGAAACCCTCCCTTCTCTGAAACTCTCCATGCCCATGGCTTCAGTTGTCAACTGTGTATGATACTACCAAATTTCTTTCATGATGTTGAGACCAGGAACCCACTGCCTATCTGTCATTTCCATTTGAGTGTTCAACAGGAACCTCAAACTCAATATATACAAATCTGAACCTGCTGTGTTGTCCAACTCCGTTCTTCCTACATACGAATAGAAATGAATGGCACAACCATTCATCACCATTCATCTATCCAATAATCCAAGTCCACATCCAAAACCTGGAAATCAATGATGAAATCCCTTATTCAAACATTCAATTAATCATCAATTATTATCAATTTTATCTTCTATAAGTTATTCAATTTTCTTCATCACACTACCATTGCCACAGTGCCAGTTACCATCCTTTATTAGGATTACAGCAATAGCCTCTTCACTGCTCACTCTTTCCAGTACTGCACTCCTTCAATTCACTTTACAGCCACTACATTTCAAGAACATTTATTTTTAAATCATGTGGTACCTTATGGTAGGTAAATTACTTCAATTTTTAGAACGTATTGTCTTATACTTTAATACTTCTATTCCAAGTCCATCACTCAAAACAATTGTTTTTTGCTTTTTGTTTTTGAGATGCAGTCTCACTCTGTCCCCTAGAGGCTGAGTGCAATGGCACATCTCGGCTCCCTGCAATCTCCACTTCCCAGGTTCAAGCAATCCTCCCTGCCTCAGCCTCCTGAGTAGCTGGGATTACAGGTTCCTGCCACCACGCCCAGCTAAGTTTTGTATTTTTAGTAGAGACAGGGCTTTGCCATGTTGGCCGGGCTGGTCTTGAACTCCCAACCTCAGGTGATCAGCCAGGCTTGGCCCCCCAAAGTGCTGGGGATTACAGGTGTAAGCCACCATGCCCAACCTCAACACAAGTTTTATATCTAGCTCTTTCACTCAATAGTTCTGGGTCACCAACATATTGACAGTCTTTTTATCAAAATTATGTAACACAAAGAACATCAATCAAAAAAAGAATCATCAAATTAGATCCAAACGAATCCTTAAAATTTCAGAGGTATAACTAGCGATTTTATCTATGTAAACAGTATATAGTACTTTACTGAAACAAATTTTAGAGTCTGTTATAAGCAGTGGCACTTCAACATAAGATAAGCAAAATAAGAACACTGTAAAAAAATTTTGAAACCCATGGAAAGAAAACATTAAAAAAAAAAAAAAAAAAAAAAAAAACCCACCAAAAACCCCCGCAGAAGGAGAAAAACTTTTCATGGAAAAAGGTCCGTTAATGATGCCAGAAGAAAGAAGCTCATCAGATCCCCGCTGAAAAGCAAAACCAATGTTTGGTTAATAAACCAAGTTTTAGATAATGGTCCATATTTACTACTAAAAGTATTAAAAGCTAATAATATTACTTCATCTTTGTACGAAGACATCAAAGGGGGAACTCCTCAAGAATCACAAAATCAAAAGGTTGGAAATGAACTGCATAGCAAGAAAAAATTACTGCAAATCCACAACTATATTGTTAGTTATTTAAAAAACACAACTGCCACCACAGAAATGGGGGCATAATCTTGAAATTCTTTCTAACCAAACCCTGGTTTCCAAAATGTAACATCTGAAACTGCCACACCATATTTAGGGGGTTGCATTATGACATTGTTTTTGCAGCATACATTTATATCCAAATAGTTTGTACAGTCCTCCCTAAGAATCCTGACTTTTCAATACCAATGTATTTTTTTAAGTAGAAAATATAATTCATTTCCATATTGGCCAAATTCTTTATAATCAATAACTTTTTATCCATTAATCCTCAAAATGATCTTTAATACAGACTAGTTCTTAAGAAACTGTTTAAGTAATTTACTCTTTTTTTCAGGTAAGAGTTTTGATCAACTTCCAAAACCGAACTGGCAACACTAAAAAGTAAGTCAGAGAAGTCTTTTCATTGTAACGTAAGATCTATCACCAACATTTACAAGATTACTTTTAGGAAGGACAATAAATACTGTGTACAAAGTTAAAACCAACCTATTTTAAATAGTACTATCGGTTTAGCTTGGTCAATTTTTAAGAACAAGTGTTTTGATCCACTGGATAATAAAAATAATCCCCAAACAATCCTACAAATATTAGAACAGTAAGTGCTACAGCATATATTTAAGTGTAGCTGCCACTTCTGTAGGGAACAACTTCAGCCTTTGCTGAAGAAAGACAAACCACCAATATATCTACATAATAGAAATACAATTATTTAAACAAGTCCTGTATTAAACATCCAGAAATTACTCCCTTTGGATATTTCACCAGAAATTTATAGTAACATCCCGGAACAAGAAGAAGGGATTAAGTAAGCAGGATAAAAGAAAACTGAAAATCTCAACTCCCAGAAAAACCAAGATTAAGGCCTCACTTAAAGCACAGATCTTCCTAATAAGAGCTGAGATGTAGATATTATCAGGTTACATATGATAATTAACAGATTTTGTGGTTTGCTGGCTATCTGCAGATAGAGAAAGATACATTTTCGCAGCTTTAAATGTATTAATAGTAAAAATTAAAACTTACTCAACATGATTTTTATATGAGGAATCTGGTTAAATGCATTACTAACAGATGTATCTTCCACACATATGAGATAGCATCAGTATGTTTCTATCTATACATCAAGTTAATATAATCTTAAAAACCACTTGAGGGTGGTCACTTTAGCTCTTCAGAGATTTGCAGTAATGTATTTTTTCAAATAACAAAAAGCACAAGTATAAAGCAAAAATACTGACAAGCTAGATAATATTAAAATTAACAATTTTATTTAACAAAAGACATCATTAGGAGAATAAACAGACAAGTCATGGAATAAGAAGATATCTGCAATACATAAAACCAACAAAGGGTTTATATCCAGAACGTAGTAAGAAAAGATAAAAGGAAAACAAAACACTAGAACTCAGCAAGAAAAAGCCAAGATAACCAAAAAATGACAAGAGACTTGAACAGCCATCTCACAAAGTGGTGGACTATGTTACCGTTCCGGAGTATTTGTACCCTCTCCTTTTCCTGAACAAGAATTATTCACCCCCGACCATGGTCATGTGACTTGCAATGCCTCCAGTGGGAGGAGTCTAACTCCCTCCCCCACTGACAATGAACACAATTTTGTAATATCCTTTGGGCAATGGAACATGAATGGACATGACCTATACTTAATCCAAACAGTAATTTCAAAGATACCAGTCATTTCTGCCAGTTTTTTCTCTTTCCCTCTGAAATAAGAGCATATCTCAGATAGGAGGTACTCTTTCAGCCTGATTCTCAGAATAATAAGTCTAGCTCAGTAACAGCTACCACCATTGTAAGTGAATAAGAAATAAATGTTTTCTTAAACCACATATAAATGACTAATACCATATTCAATCAAACATAAGATATTTGACCACATCCTCATTGGTCATCAGGGAAATGCAAGTTAAAACCACCATGAAATACTATAATATTAAAAAGATTGACAATATGATGTTAGTAATAATGTGGAGTAACAAAAACTCTTACATGGGAGCTAAGTATAACTTAGTGGGAGTGTAAACTGGTACCACTTGGAAAACTGCCTGATCCAATCTACTAAAGCCAAATATATGAATATACTAGGATCCCTATATAGTCTACTCCGATGCATAAACCCCAAGATATCGCCTGCTTGTGTGCACCTAGACATGTCAGATTGTCTTCAGCAGCATTATTTGTACTCGTCAAACTGGAAACAACTAAATGCCATCAACTGTAGAATAGCTGAGTAAATGTTTGTAAATGCATGCAATGACTATACAACGAGAATGAACTACAGCTCCACATAACATAAACAAATCTCACAAACCTAAAAAGTCAGTCATGGCCGGGCGCGGTGGCTCACACCTGTAATCCCAGCATTTTGGGAGGCCGAGGTGGGCAGATCACAAGGTCAGGAGATCAAGACCATCCTGTCTAACATGGTGAAACCCCGTCTCTACTAAAAATACAAAAAATTAGCCGGGCCTGGTGGCGGGCGCCTGGAGTCCCAGCTACTCAGGAGGCTGAGGCAGGAGAATGGCATGAACCCAGAAGGCACATGTTGCAACGAGCTGAGGTCATGCCAATGCACTGCAGCCTGGACGACGAAGCGAGACTCCGTCTCAAAGAAAAAAAAAAAAGTCAGTCACAAAGAATACATGCTATATTGTTGCATTTATATAGGGTACAAAAAGCTGGGCACAGTGGCTCACACCTGTATTCCCAGCACTTTGGGAGGAAAAGGAGGGAGGATCACTTAAGGTCAAGAGTTCAAGACCAACCTGGGAAACACAGGGAGACCCCATATCTTTTAAATAAAATTAAAAAAAAAAAAAAGGATTATCAAAAGCAAAAGCACAAATGACAAAAAATAAACTGAACTGAACTTTGTCAAATACAACAACTTTTGTATTTCAAAGAACATCATTGAGAGAATAAAAAGACAACACGGAGAATGGAAGAAAGTATTTACAAATCACGTATCTCACAAGAAACTGGTACCTAGAACACCTAAGAACCCTTAAGCGCAACAATAAAAAAAGACAACCCATTGGATTTGAAAAGGTATTTCTCCAAAGAAGGCCAGTAAGTACATGAAAAGATGCTCAACCTAATTAGTCATTAAGGAAATGCAAATCAAAAGCCACTTCAAGGAAAAATTAAGACCATGATACTACCACTTAACTATCAGAACAGCTAAAATTAAAAGTTACAATATCAAATGCAGACCAGGATGTGGAAAAAATGGATCTCTCATACATTGCTGGGAGCAATGTAAAATGGTACAGATATTCTGGAAAGTAGTTTGGTGTTTTCTTAAAAAAAAAAAACTAAACATACACGTAGCAACCTCAAAAGAAAATATGCTCTACAATTTCACCTACAGTATTCTCAAAATGACAAAAATCATAGAGATGAGAAACAGATTAGCGGTTGCCAGGAGGTAAAGATGGTTGGGCGGAGGTGGTAGGTATGATTATATACGGCACCATAAGGAGATCTTTGTGGTGATGGATTAGTTCTGTATCTTGACTGTGATGGTAGTTATGTGACTCTACATATGCAATAAAATCAAATAGAACTATATACAGGCACTGTGCCAATACCAATGCTCCTGTTTTGATGGTGTACTATAATTACATAAGATGTGAACACTGGAGGAAACTTTGTGAGGGGCACACAGGACCTTTCTGTAGTATCTTTACCACTTGCCATGCATCTCTAATTGTTTGAAAAGTTTAATAAAATTAAAATTAAAAAATAAAATATAGGATAACAGGTACTTCATTCTGAGCCAAGGGATTCCTACAGGCTTGAGAGTCTTGCTGTCTTAGAACAGTCATCACTAACACCTGTGTTCAACTCTGCCACAGCCCGCTGACACAGATCATTCTCAACACCGTGCCTCTGTACAACAGTGGTCCAGAAGGCATCCCTTCAAAGATAAGCAGAACAAAAAGAAAAGAAAGAAACATTACAAAAGATAGATAACATACACCAGAAACTACACAAATTTCAATTGACAGCAAATAGCTTTTTGTAAAATGAAAAAGAAAAAATTGACCTAATACCCTCTAAAACAAAACTATAAAGGGATACAACAGCTCAAGGGAAAGGCAAATAAGAAATCTAACAAAAGAGTTAAAGGAAAAATTGGTGAGAAAAAAGAAAAGGCAGTATCTTGAAAGTCAAACATTTGAGAAGTCAAAAGCACAAACACCTTTCTACCATCCAAACAAGTTACCTGCTGTGAGGAACCAACTCTTTTCATATTTTTGACATAAAAAAACTAGTAAGAAGAAATGTACAGGAAAGCACTTTCTTAGAAACACTTGAGATTACCAGAAAGGCACCTAGAGGAGGTGTTAAACTGTTAACACAGGCCCCAGATAAGGGCTAAGAATCCCAAAAGCTGACTTCTTTTTTTTTTTTTTTTTTTTTTTTTGAGACAAGGTCTTGCTCTGTCACCCAGGCTGGAGTACAGTGACACGATCTTAGCTCACTGCAACCTCCGCCTCCTGGGTTCCAATGATTCTCATGCCTCAGCCTCCTGAGCAGCTAGGATTACAGATGTCCACCACAACACCCAGATAATTTTTGTATTTTTAGTAGAGACGGGGTTTCACCGTGTTGGTCAGGCTGGTCTCGAACTCCTGACCTGAAGTGATCTGCCCACCTCGGCCTTCTAAAGTGCTAGGACTACAGGCGTGAGCCACCACGCATGGCCTGACTACATTCTTCTTAATGCACACATGCCATTTCAGTTTCAATTTGACAGGGAAGTAAGTTACTCATATTTTTTTCTATTTTTATCTCATTCAATAAACTGTTACCTAGTTTCCTACCAAATAAATCTCCAATCAACCATTAATGTGAAATTATTCCATTGGTTACTGAATCAAGTCTAAACGCCTATGATGGCAATGAAACGCTCTCTCTAATCTGGATCTCTTCCTCACAATAACACTCCCCTGTCATGTAATTTTCTCCAAATAAATCATACTTATTCTGCATCTTTTTATGACATTCTCCTGCTTCAAGCACTATCCCTTTGCTACATATCTAATCCTATCTACTAGTCACAGATAAAATGGCACCAATCCTTAAGAATTTTTCTATCCCAAGTGAAAAGGTTCAACTTAATTTTTACCATCTTTCAACATTAAAATGTGTATGGTTCTAGAATTTTAGTTCAGTTCACATAATATATTATTCCTATATTTATAATGATAATTATAATGATAATAATATAATTATAATTGATAAATATCATAATTTTGTCAAATATATACACAAAGTTCTCAGATACCTTGAGGTCTATTTGTGCCTTTATACTATATTACACTAGCCTATAGCAGAGTATCAGGTACAAGATTAACAGCCCTCTGCCTTGGCTACTCAATACAATCACATGGGCAGCTAAAAAAAAAATACTACAGGCTGGGTGCAGTGGCTCATGCCTGTAATCCCAGCACTTTGGGAGGCTGAGGTGGGCAGATCAAGACCAGCGTGACCAATATGGTGAAATCCCGTCTCCACTAAAAATACAAAAATTAGCCAGGGGTGGTGGTGCGCACCTGTAGTCCCAGCTACTGGGGAGGCTGAGGCAGGAGTATCGCTTGAACCTGGGAAGCAGAGGTTGCACTAAGCCAAGATCACACCACTACCCTCCAGCCTAGGCAACAGAGCAAGACTCTGTCTCAATCAACCAATCAATACTACAGGCTGGGCACAGTGGCTCATGCCTGTAATCTCAGCACTTTGGGAGGCCAAGGTAGGTGGATCACCTGAGGTCGGGAGTTTGAGACCAGCCTAACCAACAGAGTGAAACCCCATCTCTACTAAAAATACAAAAATTAGCCAGGTATGGTGTTGCATGCCTGTAATCTCCACTACTCAGAAGGCTGAGGCACAAGGCGGAGGTTGCAGTGAGCCGAGATTACACCACTGCACTACAGCCTGGGCAACAGAGTCAGACTGTCCCGAGAGGGGGAAAAAAAAGTATCCATTTTTAGTACCAGAGTCCATACCTTCTTTGTATAGAATTGTACAGGACATTTATTAAAGTCTCACTTATGGTTAACCTTTGAGAAAAAGAATAAAGCATGTATCTGCCTATGCATTTGAATTTTTCCTGTAGAACACTGTGATGAGATTTGTTTAGAGAAAAAAAAGCAAAAATTTTCACTGTAACCACCTTATTTAAGCATCTTTGCCTACTTATCCAGTTATCTCAGAATATATCTATGAATATGAAATAGCTGGATCATATTTCATTTTGATAAGTCATTTATCTTAATACGTATTTTACCAAGTTATAATATGAATCTATGCTCTGCTTTATTATCCTTTTAGCTGATAAGCTTTCTCCATGTTGTTAGTCTGTCACTATTCATTTACTTATTTTGTGAGACAGAGTCTCGCTCTGTCGCTCAGGCTGGACTGCAGTGGGATGATCATAGCTCACTGCAGCCTCAACCTTCCAGGTCAAGCAATCCTCACACCTTAGCCTCCCATGTATCTAGGACTAGAGGCATGCATCACTTTGCCTAGCTGATTTTTTAATTTTTGTAGACAGAAAAAAATTTTTTATTATATTTTGCTCTACTGATTGATCATTTATTTTTATTTTTTTGTAGACTCTTGCAATTTTACCCAGGTTGCATCACAATTATTTTTAGTAGATTATTATAATTTTATAATAACATCCTTAACTATTCCCCTATTTTAAATTATAGTGTTTTGTCTATTATTACATAATTTATATCAGTAAATCTTCAATATAGCATTTTTTTCAGAATATTCGGAAGTGAAACAGACAACTTTTGTTTTTTGAAGAAAAGGTTAAACTACAAGAAACCTCAAATTCCTATAGCAAAATGTAGGGTAACTTCAAGTTACTACTGCACTACAAATGACGACTAAGAAGCATTTTTATTTCTACAGGAGTCTTTCAAATACTGTTAAAATTAGCAAATGACTGCCTCATTTTAATATGGCCCACAGTTTGTGTAGTAAAAAACTTACCTTGCCCAAAGAAAGGTGTGGCTTTTGCCCTTTCCTTCTTGGAGGTAATCTCTAAGTCCTTGAAATATCATGCCTGAGGACTGTGTTTTGTTTGTTTGGTTTCTGCCTGGCGGCCTTGGGTCACCAGACAGTCATAGGGTAAGGGAACAGCCATACCAGAAAAATGGATAATGTGATTTAGGGTAGGAGCTTTGGGTCACACCTGAAGGGGCTGGAAACTAGACTGAAGTCAGCCTCGTGAACAATAAATTATTTAGGCCTACATAATAGAGTTCCAACAAAAACTGTAAACACCAAGGATCCAGTGAATTTCCCTGGTTGATAATCCTCCATGCCTACTGTCACACACTGATGCTGGGGAAGTAATGTGTCCATGGAGCGGGGACCACGGTACTTCCCAGGACCCTGCCTTAGGCATTTCTTCCCTAGGCTTGATTTTAATCTGTGTCCTTTCCCTGTAGCAAACTATGCTGGGAGTATAAGTGCTTTCAGTGACTTCCGTGAGTCTTTCTAGCAAATTATTGAACCCGTGGGTCGCTTCGGGAATCCCCTACACTTGCAACTGGTGTCAGTTATAAGGGCAGTCTTGCGTGGACCTTGTCTCAAAACATCACAGTTGGCCTAATTCTTCACATGCTTAAATAAATATAACAAAATTATTAATTTGCTTAATATTTCTTACACTTTTTTTTTTTTTGAGACAAGTTCTCACTCTGTCACCCAGGCTGAAGTGCGGTGCACAGCTCACTGCAACCTCAATCTCCCAGGCTCAAGTGATCCTCCCACCTCAGCCTCCTGAGTAGCAGGGACCACATATGCACGCCACCATGCCTAGCTAATTTTTGTATTTTTTTGTAGAGATGGGGTTTCACCATGTTGCCCAAGCTGGTCTCCTGGGATCAAGCTATTTGCCCGCCTCGACCTTCCAAAGTGCTGGGATTAGAGGCCTAAACCACTGTGCCTGGGCCAAAAAAAAAAACCAAAAAAACTATTCTTAACCTTTGAATTACCATTGGACTTCCATCTGTAAAGAAAAACAGTAGTCTGAAAATGTGATCAAATATTCAAGTATAGAAAAACCAGAAAATTAATTTAAATTTGTATTTTTTTTTGAGACAAGTGAGTCTTGCTCTCTTACCCAGGATGGAGTGCAGTGGCGCTACAGGGTTCACTGCAACCTCTGCTTCCCGGGTTCAAGTGATTCTCCTGCCTCAGCCTCCCGAGTAGCTGGGATTACAGGCACACACCACCACGCCCAGCTAATTTTATTTTTAGTAGAGACGGGGTTTTGCCATGTTGGTCAGGCTGGTCTCGAACTCCTGACCTCAGGTGATCCACCCACCTTGGCCTCCCAAAGTGCTGGCCAAATTTGAATTTCTTAAATTAATGCAACATCTCAACTGTCACATTCAAAATATAAACTCTATTTATAAGGATATGGTGAAAGTTGCAAAGTCTTCAAAATAAACAATTACACTTGATAATTCTACTTCAATTCTATTTCAATGATAATAGGAAGAGCTTTTTGAAAAGAATAAAACACGCCTAAAATAACACATAAAGGGAACCCTAGTATCAACTGAAGTGTTGGAATACTGATTTTTATTGTCTTATTACACATCAAGAGCAATTAAAATATAAGATATTTGCCAGGCGGGGTGGCTCATGCCTGTAATCCCAGCACGTTGGGAGGCCAAGTTGGGGGGATCACTTGAGCTCAGGAGTTCAAGACCAGCCTGGGCAACAGAATGAGATCCCATCTCTACCAAAAACACAAAAAAATTAGCCAGGCATGGTACCACACACCTGTAGTCCCAGCTACTTGGGAGGCTGAGGTGAGAGGATGGATTGAGTCAGGAGGTCGAGGTTCAGTGAGCCAAGATCATGCCACTGCACTCTGGCCTGGGTGACAAAGGGAGACCCTGTCTCAAAATAAAAAATAAAAAAGATAAGTAAGATCATAAAGTTTCATTCCTGGAAATGTTTTATCATTCTTTATAAAAAATAAGACGTTTCTCAAGTAATTATGACACTTTTAAAAGCTGGTAACTTTCTCCCCCTAATAATTTCAGAATATGACAAACAAAAGACAAAGAGAACAAAAGAAACTTATATTTGAAAATTAGTCATAAAATAATTCTGACAACCACAATTTTCTAGCCAAGTTTTTCTGCAAGAACTCATTTTCAAATTACAGAAAACAAAGGCTTTTTGGATATTATAAAACCTAAATCCCAAGAGTCACATTACTTTGTAAAACATTGTAAAAGATGAGAAAAACAGAGTTATTAGTTCTGTATTATTTCTTTAAACCAACCTTGTCCAACATGCAGCCCAAGGGCCACATGCAGCACAGGATGGCTCTGAGCGCCTCCCAACGCAAATTCATAAACTTTCTTAAAACATTAGGAGATTTTTTGCTGTTTTTGTTGTTAGCTCATCCGCTATCGTCAGTGTTAGTGTATTTTATGTGTGGCATAAGACAATTCTTCCAATGTGGCCCAGGGAAGCCCTGCTTTAAACATTCCCTTTTTTTGAGACAGGGTATTGTTCTATCACCCAGGATGGAGTACAGTGGCATAATCAGGGCTCAAGCAATCCTCCTGCCTTGGTCTTCTGAGTAGCTAGGACTAGAGGTATGCACCACCATGCCCAGCTATTCTTTATTTTTTATTTTTTGTAGGGATGTGGTCTCACTTTGTTGCCCAGGCTGGTCTCAAGCTCCTGGGCTCAAGTGATCCTCCTGCCTAGGCTTCCCGAAGTGTTGGAATTATAGGCTTGAGCCACTGCTACGTTAAACTTACTCCTTTTATTTTAAAAAAACAAAACAAAACCTTTCCTAGACATAAATTCTTTCTCCTGAAATCACTGCATTTAATTACAGACTACTTCAATATAAAATGAAAAGTATTTCTCAAAATTATACTTAATATTCATATCCTAAGTGTCTCAAAAGCAATTTTCCATAAGGTTTGACTGCTATGATAACAGATTACGGTTTAAGGGAAGAATGGAAGATAATCAAGCAGAATGGAGACATTTTTAAAAGGAGGGAAAACTTGGACAAGTGAATGCAGACGACCAAAAGAAAAAAGACTGTACCACAGGTAAACAAATTAACATATACAAAAGAAGGCCTGAACAAGCCAAATGTGAAGACATGGGGGAGTGGCAGGGCAGGTGCTGGTTGCAAACAACACTGTGTGTTTCTAAGGACAGTTTCCTTAGAAACACACAGCAAATTTACATAAGTCCAGCGGTTGCTCTGTGGGCTTGTCAGCTCTCTGGCTAAGTCAACACACCAATCAGCTTTACTGGCTCAAGTATCAATTACTGAAGCTCTCGCCTGTTGATGCATAATTCACGGGGCGAACAAAGCAAAGAAATACTGTAATTAAACAACACAAATAAGTGTTTCATCATCAAATTTGATAGGAATTGGTTTTATTTAGCATTAAAGTAAAGCCATTGAAGTAACATGTATAGATGATTCTGAAAATAAACCATTAATTCATGATTAAACTTTATATGATACCTAAAATGCATATGAAATTCAAGAAAATATATTTGTTTAAATCTATCAAGACACTACATGACTATACAAAAGAGGCTATCAAAAAACTATTTCATAATTTTCCAGAATCCTAGACCTTTTTTTTTTAATTAATGGAATCTTAAATACTGAAATACCCAAGTCGGACCTTTTTCCAGCAGATAGTCTAGTGACCCTGTGTGAACACTTCCCAGGACAGAAAACTCACATTGGTTCTGCTCTAAGTTTTTCCAGAAACAGAAATAAAAGTGATATTTATACGGATTCTAAAGAATCTTACTCTTAGCAAAAAGAGGGAAAGAGAGTTTTGAACAGGAGTGAACAGATCAATTTGCTTTTTTAAAGGATCACTCTGGCTGCTGTGTTAAGAACAGTCTTTAACAAGACAAAGAGGGAAGGACTCTGGTTTGGAAGCTGTGATGATAATCTGGATTAGGGGCCAGGGTAGTTGCAGTTATGGTGGATTTTTTTTTTTTTTTTTTTTAATATACGATCGGCCCATCATATCCATGGGTTCCGCATCTGTGGATTCAAACAATCACAGATTGAAAATATCTGGAAAAAAACTGCACCTACATAAACATGTACAGACTTTTTTTGTCATTACTCCCTAAACAATACAGCATAGCAACTATTTACATACCATTTAAATCGTATTATAAATAACCTAGAGATGACTTAAAGTATTCAGGAGGAAGTGTGCTAAGTTATATGGAAATACAGTTGACCCTGAACAACATGGGTTTGAACTGCCCGAGTCCAAATGAGGATCAAAAATACAGTATTCCCAGGATGCAAAACCCAGTTATATGAAGGCTGATTTTTTATACATGCAGGCAGACTTCACCTATACAGAGCTAACCAGAGAACTTGGGTATGCATGGATTTTGGCCCCCCAGATACTGAGGGACAACTGTATTCTGAAACAGATTTGCTAGCCAGGCAAAGTGTCTCAGGCCTGTAATCCCAGCAACTTGGGAGGCTGAGGCAGAAGGATAGCTTAAGCCCAGGAGTCTGAGACCAACCTGGACAAGAGCAAAACCTCATCTCTGAAAAAATACTTTTTTTTAATTAGCCGGGTATGGTGGAGCATGCCTGTAGTCTCAGCTACATGAGAGGCTGAGGCAAGAGGATCATCTGAACCCAGGACACTGGAGGCTGCAGTGCTCTATGATCGTGCCTGTGAGTAGCCACTGCACTTCAGCCTGGGCAACATGGCGAAATCCCACATCTCTATTTTAAAAAGAAAAAAAGAGTCAATATAATAAAACAAAAAGACTCAGGATCTATTTCAGATTAATTTCCTGATTTTGATAACTGTATCACAGTAATATACAGGAAATTATTTATAGGTAATACACTCAGAAAAATTTAGGGGTTAAAGAATAAACTATAGTCTCAAAGCATCTTCCAACAAATTATTGATTATGAAAAGAAAATTGGTAACTTTACAATGGAAAAGACTGGCAGAAAATCACCTTAACCAAGTGATTAAGATACAAAACAAAGTGGGGAGGCCGAGGCAGGAGGATCACTTAAGGCCAGGAGTTTGAGACCAGGCTGGGCAACATAGTGAGACCCTGTATCAATAAAAAACAACGACGACGACTCACTGGGCCTGGTGGTACACGCCTGTGGTCCCAGCTATTCAAGGACTGAGACAAGAGGATCACTTGAGCCCAGGAGATCTAGGCTGCTGTGATCTGTGTTCATACCACTGCACGAATGAGACCTTGTTTTAAAAAAAAAAAAAAAAAAAAAAAAGAACGTGTGTGTGTGCATTTACATCTATAGAAACACTACATACAGAAGGGGAAACAGTAAGACAACTGGGGGAAATGATAAACAAATGACAAATGGCGCAAATATGAACTGGGTAAAGGATATACAAGTTCTTTGTACTCTTCTTATAATCTTTCTGTAATTTTATATTAAAATAAAGTTTTAAAAAAAATAATAAGTCAATGAAATTCACCACATTAGTACACTAAGAAAACATAAACCGTTAAAAAGAAAAAGGTCGGGCACAGTGGCTCATGCATGTAATCCCAGAACTTTGGGAGGCCAAGGTGGGCAGACTGCTTGAGTCCAGAAGTTGGAAGCCAGCCCAAGCAACATGGTGAAACCCTGTCTCTACAAAATATACAAAAATTAGCCAGGTATGGTGGTGCCTGCCTGTATTCCCAGCTACTCAGGAGGCTTAAGTGGGAGGACTGCTTGAGCTCAGGAGGTCAAGGCTGCAGTGAGCTGAGATTGTGCCACTGCACTCCAGCCTGGGTGACAGCAAAACACTGTCTGAAAGGAAAAAAAAAAGGAAAAGGAAAATCAAAGTATATATGTGGTATGTACACACTATGGTAAGCTATCAGATAAAGATAACATGATCATATAACAAAGTCATACCCATAGTAATTTACAATGAAAAAATACTTGCACAGGCCGGGCGCGGTGGCTCAAGCCAGCACTTTGGGAGGCCAAGACGGGTGGATCACGAGGTCAGGAGATCAAGACCATCCTGGCTAACACGGTGAAACCCCGTCTCTACTAAAAAATACAAAATCTAGCCAGGCGAGGTGGCGGGCGCCTGTAGTCCCAGCTACTCGGGAGCCTGAGGCAGGAGAATGGCGTGAACCCGGGAGGCGGAGCTTGCAGTGAGCTGAGATCCGGCCACTGCACTCCAGCCTGGGCGATAGAACGAGACTCCGTCTCAAAAAAAAAAAAAAAAAAGAAAAGAAAAAAGAAAAAATATTTGCACTTACATAACCTTACTTTGACATCAATAAGACTTTTTCTCTTCTAAGAGACAGGGTCTCGCTCTGTCACCCAGGCTGGACTGCAGTGATGCAATCACAACTCACTGTAACCTCCTCTCATGGGCTCAAATAATCCTCCCACCTCAACCTACCAACGCACTGGGACTACTGGTGTGTGCCACTACACCCAGCCTAGTAAGTTATTTTTATATTCATTTCTTCAATATTTATTCACCATTGTGAGTAGGCAGCTGTACTGTTTATCCATGCCTGCATAACTAATTACTCCAAAATTTAGCAGCTAGAAAAAACAAATATTTTGTAACTTAATTTGTGTAAGTCAGAAACCTGGACATGGCTTAGCTAGGTCCTCTGGAGAATCTGTCACAGACCAGAATCATCTCAAGGCTTAACAGAACAAATGAAGGATCCACTTCCACACTTACTCAAGTGGTTGCTGGCAGGATTCAGTTTGTACATGGGCCTGTCTGTAAGATAACTTATAATATGAGAGCTCACTTTTATCAGAGTGAGCAAAGAGAAAGCGAAGCCAGTCTTTTGGAAGTTAATCCTCTTAAGTAGATTTAAGTCCACCATCTTGCCATTTGTTGTCTTTGGTTCATCTGCACTTTAACCTATCTTAAACACAGATAGATTAAAAGAAAAGGAATAGGAAAAAAATACAGCCAGTTCTCCATATCAATTACTTCTTCATCCATGGATGAACCAAATGAAGATGGAAAACATTTGGGGAAAAAAAAGTTCCACAAAGTTACAAAAAGCAAAAGTTGAGTTTGCCTTGTGCCAAATACTACCTTGAATGAATCCACACAAATGAGGTTCTGTGTAGACACTGTATTAGGCATTTTAAGTAACCCAGAAGTGATTTAAAGTATACAGCAGGATGTGCTGTAAGTTATATGCAAATACTGCTCTATTTTATGTAAAAGACTTCAGCGTCCACAGATTTCAGGGTCCTTGGGAAGTTCTGGACCAATCTCCCAAGGATACAGAGGGAGAAATGTATATCACACAAATACCAACCATAAGAAAGCTGGAATGGCTACATTAACATTAGACAAAGTACACCTCAGGATAGGAACTATTACTAGAGATAAAAATGTATATTTCGCAAAGAGACAAAAGGTCAACTCACCAAGATATAACACTCCTAAATGTGAATGCATCTAGTAACTGAACTTCAAAATACATAAAGCAAAAACTGACAGAACAGCTGGGTGCAGTAGCTCAAGCCTGTAATCCCAGCACTTTGGGAGGTCAAAGTGGGAGGTTCGCTTGAGCCCAGAAGTTTGAGATCAGCCTGCACAACAAAACAAGGACTCGTCTCTACAAAAATTTAAAAATTGGCCGGGCGCGGTGGTTCAAGCCTGTAATCCCAGCACTTTGGGAGGCCAAGACGGGCGGATCTCGAGGTCAGGAGATCGAGACCATCCTGGCTAACATGGTGAAACCCCGTCTCTACTAAAAAAATACAAAAAACTAGCCGGGTGAGGTGGCGGGCGCCTGTAGTCCCAGCTACTTGGGAGGCTGAGGCAGGAGAATGGCCTAAACCCGGGAGGTGGAGCTTGCAGTGAGCTGAGATCCGGCCACTGCGCTACAGCCTGGGCGACAAAGCGAGACTCTGTCTCAAAAAAAAAAAACAAAAACAAAACGAAACAAAAAAAATTTTTTAATTAACCAGACACAGTGGTATGTACTTTCAGTCCCAGCTACTTAGGAGGCAGAGGCAGGAGGATCCCTTAAGCCTAGAAAAGCCTGGACTAGACAGCAGGACCCTGCTTCAAACGAAACAAAAAACAAAACAAAACAAACTAACAAAAAGAAACACAGAACTACAAAAAGAAATACACAAATCCACAATTGCAGATAGAAATTTCAGTATGTCTTCTCTTTAATTAGCAGAATAAAAAATCAGTAAAGATACAAAAAACCTGAATTTCAACCAGTCTGTCCCACTGACATTTAAAAGGCACTACACCCAACAAAATTAGACTACACATTCAAGCGTACTCAGAACATTCATAAAGACAAACCATATGTTTGACATAAAACCAACCTATGGATACATAAAGGGATCGAAATGATACAAAGCATCCTGTCTGATCAAAGTAGTAAGCTTTAAAATAATCAGTAACAAAAAGATATCTGGAAAACCAAAATATTTATAAATTAAACGCATTTATAAAAAATCATAGGCCAAGAGAGAAGTCCCAAGAAAGAACAGAAAATATTTTGAACTAAGTGAAAATTAAAGCCAGCCATATCAAAAGTTGTGGGATGCAGCTAAAGAAATAGAAAATTTGTACTCAGGAGGCTGAGGAGGAGGATCACTTGAGCCCAGCAGTTCAAGGCTGTAGTGAGCTATGATAGCGCCACTGCACTTCAGCCTGGGTGACAGAGTGAAATCCTGTCTCAAAAAATAAAAATAAAAAACTATTTTTAAAAAGAACGAAACAGAACATCTGAATGACATGGTTTTAAAAACTTAATTCATAATTTAAAACCTTCCAACAAGGAAAATACACTCACAAATAGCTACACTGATGAATTCTATCAGAGTTTTAAAAGAAATAATACCAATCTTATACAAATTATTTCAAACAGAAGGGAACACTTTACAACTCATGTCAGTTGTGGTCATCTGATAGTTCCTTGTCTTTCAAGGAATTTGTACATTTAGTCTAAGGGACTCACTATTTCCTTCCTTCTACTTTCTTGGAATTTAATTTTTTCTGAATAAAATGAAAACAGGATAAAATTCTGAGATAGCGCTAAAGCCATGCTTAGAGGGAAATTTATAGCATTAAATTATTACATTCAAAAAGATCTCTAGTCAAAATAGCAACTGTTGCCAATACATTGTAACAATGGTAACTTTCATACACTAATAGAGAGTTCTCTGGAACTATCTAGTAAAGTTAAGCATATGCATTACCCAGATCATGCAGTTTCTCTTGAAGTGTGGTAGGCGAACTTCTAAGGTGGTGCCAAAAGATCCCCATCTCCTAGAATTCGTGTCCAAGTGTAATTCTCTCTCCTGAAATATAGGTTGCACCCAGAAACTCGCTTCTACTGAACAGAATACAGCAAAAATGATGGGATGCCACTTCTGAAATTAGGTTTCAAAAGACTTTTACCTCATACTCTCTTGCTCTCTTTTTACGTATTTATAAGCAGCAAGTTGTCCTAAGGAGAGAAGCACATGGCAAGAAATTGAGTGTGGCTTCCAGTAAGGCCTTTATCTCAAAGGCCCAGGAGATGACTCCTGCCAACAACCACACAAGTGAGCATGAATCATGGATTCTTCCTGGAAGACGACTGCAGCACCCACCAACACTTTATAGAAGTTCTAGAACTAGAAAACCCAAGTAAGCCATGCCCAGATTCCTGATACACAGACACTGGCAGATAACAAATCTTAATACTAACAAATAAATATTGTTTTAAGCTGCTAAAAAAGAAGGTATCAGGCTGGGCACAGTGGCTCACGCCTGTAATCCCAGGCCTTTGGGAGGCTGAGGCGGGTGGATCACTTGAGGTCAGGAGTTCGAGACTGGACTGGTCAACATGGCGAAACCCCGTCTTTACTAAAAATGCAAAAATTAGCCAGGTACGGTGGCAGACGGCTATAATCCCAGCTACTTGGGAGGCTGAGGCAGGAAATCAGCTTGAACCTGGAAAAAGGAGGCTACAGTGAGCTGAGACTGTGCCGCTGCACTCCAGCCTCGGTGACAGCATGAGACTCCGTCTCAAAAAAATAATAATAAAAAAAAAAAAAAAGAAGGGGACGGGTGTGGTGGCTCACACCTATAATCCCACCACTTTGGGAGGCCGAGGCAGGTGAATCACTTGAGGTTAGGAGTTCAAGACCAGCCTTGGCCAACATGGAGAAACCCCGTCTCTACGAAAAAACAACAAAAATTTGCCAGGCATGGTGGTGGGCACCTGTAATCCCAGCTACTTGGGAGGCTGAGGCAGGAAAATTGCTTGAACCCGGGAAGCGGAGGCTGCAGTGAGCTGAGATCATGCCACTGCACTCCAGGTTGCGCTACAAAGCAAGACAGCATTTCAAAACAAAAAAATAAAGAAAAAGGCCAGGAACAGTGACTCACACCTGTAATCCCAGCACTTTGGGAGGCCAAGGCAGGAGGATCATTTGAACCCAGGAGTCCGAGACCAGCCTGGGTAACATGACAAAACTCCATCTCTACAAAAAATGTTTTTAAAACATTAGCTGGGCATGATGGGAGGATTGCTTAAACCCAGGAGGCAGAGGTTGCAGTGAGACAAGATTGCATCACTGCACTCCAGCCTGGGCAATACAGTGAGACTCCGTGCCCGAATAAAAAGAAAAGAAAAGAAAACGGAAAAAAAATTAGTGAGGCACAATGGTACATGCCTGTAGTCCCAGCTACTTGGGAGGCTGAGGTGGGAGGATCACTTGCGCCCAGGATCCAGGTGTACCATGACTGTACCACTGCACTCTAGCCCGGGCAACAGAGCAAGACTCTGTCTAAAAGAAAGACATCAAGTCAAGAAAAGCAAATTAAACTCAATGTAAATAGAAAGAAGGAAATAAAGAATAAAACTGATGAAATTCAAGAGTCAACCAACACAGGAAATGAATAAAACCAAAAGCTGCTTTTCAAATAGACCAACCATACTGAAAGCTATACCAATCAGGAAAAAAAAGAAAATATCAATTATGAATATCGGTACTGAAAAGATGAAAATTACTACAGATCCTACAACATTAAAAGGATAGTAAGAAAACATTATGGGCCGGTCATAGTGGCGCCTGTAATTCCAGCACTTTGGGAGGCCAAGGCAGGCGGATCACGAGGTCAGGAGTTTGAGACCAACCTGACCACAGTGAAACCTTGTCTCTACTAAAAAAATTAGCCAGGCATGGTGGTGTGCGCCTATAATCCCAGCTACTCGGGAGAAGCACGAGAATCGCTTGAACCCGGGAGGCGGAGGTTGCAGTGAGCCAAGATCGCACCATTGCACTCCAGCCCGGATGACAGAGCTAGACTCTGTCTCAAAAAAAAAAAAAATTCATTATGAACAACTTTACATCCATAAATCCTAACAACTTAGTTGAAATACAAAAATTCCCTGAAAAATACAAATCCAACACCCATTAATGTTACCAAAGAACAGCAAACAAGAAATAGGAAGAAATGTTTCAACCTAAAAAAATGGCATCTAAGAAAAACCTACAGCTAAGAAAGACTGACTGCTTTCCCCTAAGGAGCAGCAGTAAGGCAAAGACACACAGAAATCAGAAAAAGAAATAAAGCTCACCCAGATTAGAAAAGAATAAAACTACATTCTCAGATGACACGATCATGTTCATAAAAAATCCTGGCCAGGCACGGTGGCTCACGCCTGTAATCCCAGCACTTTGGGAGGCTGAGGCAGGCAGATCACGAGGTCAGGAGATCGAGACCATCCTGGCTAACACGGTGAAACCCCGTCTCTACTAAAAATACAAAAAATTAGCTGGGCATGGTGGCGGGTGCCTGCAGTCCCAGCTACTCGGGAGACTGAGGCAGGAGAATGGTGTGAACCCGGGAGGCGGAGCCTGCAGTGAGCTGAGATCATGCCACTGCACTCCAGCCTGGGCAACACAGCGACTCTGTCTCAAAATAAATAAATAAATAAAATAAAAATAAAAAAAAGATAAAAATCCTAAGAAATTTACCCAAAAAAAGTAGTAAGTTTTTATAGCACTATCACAACATACAAGATCAATATGCAAAGTATTTCTATATACTGACAATAAAACACCATTTACATTATCAAGAAAAATGGGATACATGTGCAAAACCTGTACACTGAAAACAACAGACCAACACTGAAAGAAATTAAAGACGACATAAAAGAATCTGAAAGCTGGGTGCAGTGGCTCACACCTGTAATTCCAGCACTCTGGGAGGCCAAGGTAGGCAGATCACTTGAGGTCAGGAGTTCAAGACCAGCTTGGCCAATATGGTGAAACCCTATCGTGACTAAAAATATAAAAATTAGCTGAGCATGGTAGCACACACCTGTACTCCTAGTTACTCAGAAAGCGAGGACAGAAAAATCACTTGAACCTGGGAGGTATTGGTTGCAGTGAGCTGAGATCACACCACTGCTCTCCAGCCTGGGCAACAGAGTGAGACTCTGCCTTAAAAAAAAAAAAGAAAAGAAAAAAATTGAGATATTGTTTCATAGGAGGCTCAATATGCTTGAAATGTCAAAAAGAAATTAAGAAAATTTGATTTATGGGCCGGGCACAGTGGCTCATGCCTGTAATCCCAGTACTTTGGGAGGCCAAGGTGGGCAGATCACCTGAGGTCGGGAGTTCAAGACCAGCCTGACCAACATGGAGAAATTCCATCTCTACTCAAAATACAAAATCAGCCAGGTGTGGTGGCACATGCCTATAATCCCAGCTACTCCGGAGGCTGAGGCAGGAGAATCTCTTGAACCCGGGAGGTGGAAGTTGCAGTGAGCCGAGATCATGCTATTGCATTCCAGCCTGGGCAACAAGAGCAAAACTCCATCTTAAGAAAAAAAAAAAAAAAAAGAAAATTTCATTTACAGTAGTTACAAAAAAAATACTCAGAAATAAATTTAACCAAGAAGGGTACACTGAAAATTATAAAACACTGATGACAGAAATTGAAGACACAACCAGGAACAATAGCCCACACCTGTAATCCCAGCATTCTGGGAGGCCAAGGTGGGAGGATCACTTAAGCTCAGGAGTTCGAGACCAATCTGGGCAACACAGAGAGACTGTAACTTTACAAAAATTAAAAAATAGCCAGGTGTGGTAGCATGTGCCTATAGTCCCAGGTATTCAACAGCCAACAGATATATAAAAACATGTTCAACATCACTAATCATCAAGACACTACAACTTAAAACCACAAGGAAATATCACCTCACATCTGTTAGAAGAGCTATTATCAAAAAAGGAAAAAAAGAGACCCTTGTATACAGTTGGTGGGAATGTAAATGAGTAGAGCCATTATGGAAAACAGTATGGAAGTTTCTAAAAATATCAAAAATAGAACTACCATATGATCCAGCAATCTTTCTACTGGGTATATATCCAGAGGAAATGGAGCCAGTATGTTGAAAAGACATCGGCATTCCCATGTTCATTGCAGAATTATTCACAATAGCCAAGGTATGAAACCAACCAAAATGTCCCTTAGTGGATGAATGGATAAACAAAATGTGGTATACACGTACAATGGAATACTATTCAGCCTTTAAAAAGAAGGAAATCCTGTCATGAGACAACATGGATGAACCTGGAGGATACTGCGTTAAGTAAAATAAGCCAGGTGCAGAAAGTAAAATGCCGCATGATCCCACTTACATGTATAATCTAAGAAAGCTGAAATCATAGAAGCTGAAAGTACAATGGTGGTTACCAAAGGTTGGGGGTGAAACTGGGGACATTTTGGTCAAAGGATACAAAATTTCAGTTAGCAGAAATAAGTTTGAGAGATCAATCGTTTAACATGGTGACTATACACTTTAGTTTTTAAAATTAGCTGGGCATGGTGGCATACACCCTATAGTCCTAGCTACTCAGGAGGCTGAGGTGGGAGGATCGCTTGAGCCCAGGAGATCAAGGCTGCAGTGAGCTATGATTGCACCACTGCAATACAGCCTGGGCAAGAGGACGGGACCCTTTCTCTTTTAAAAAAAGAAAAAGAAAAAGAAAGAATATATTTTCAGTGTTATCACCAGAAAAAAATGATAAATAAGTGAGATAATGCATATGTTAATTAGCTTGACTTAGTCATTCCACAACGTATATTACAAAACACGTTGCCTATCATTAACATATACAATTTTTATTTGTCAATTAAAACTTAAAAAAGAAAATACATTTTAAAACTAAAATGTCAAATGTCAAATGACCTATAGATTTTTAATCAATGCCAGGGAAAATCACAGCTTCTTCTATAGAATATGACAATCCGACTTTAAATTTTAAAATGAAATTCAGATGATCTAGAACAGCCAAAGCAATTTCGATAAGAACAAAACAGAAGCGCCTACTTGACTTGACTTTAAGACATACTATAAACCCATCGTCATCAAGACAGTGTGATATTAACATAAGAATGGAAAACTAGATCAAGGGATAAGAATAGAGTATGCAGCAACAGACCCGCTCACATATGGTAAGTTGATTTTCAAATAACAGTGCCAACACAATTCAGTCTGGAGAGGAAAATCTTTTCAACAAATGGTGCCAAACTACCTGGATTGTTTACTCACACCATCCACAAAAATAAATTTGAGATTCATCTGAGACCTAAACCATAAAAGCTAAAACTACAAGGCTTCTTAAAGCAAATAAAAGAGAAAGTCTTCCTTCTCATCTTTGGAATAAGCAGATTTCTTAGTTAGATGAGACATACAAAGCTATAACCTAAAAGGAAAAGAAATTAAATGTATCAAAATAAAATTCTTCTATTTATCAAAAGACACCATTAAGAAATGAACAGATAAGCCACAGACAGGAAAATATTCACAATACATACACCAGACAAAGGACTTACATTCAGAATATATGAAGAATTCTTACACTCAGTAATAGAGATATAAACCCTATTTGAAAGAATGAGTAGGACTTCCTAGTCAGCTTGGAAGCTGTCACTTTTGCCTTTACAAAAAGAAAATTGGCCGGGCGTGGTGGCTCACACCTGTAATCCAG
>NW_016808491.1:597101-610456 GCF_001698545.2 Rhinopithecus bieti | reverse complement strand
CTGTACCCCAGACTGGGCAACAGAGCGAGACTTAGTCTGGGGAAAAAAAAAAAAACCTAACAAACTAAAAATTATCAGCTATTCTTAGACAGCAAGGTCATGAGGCAAATCACCACTTCAAAATCTGAAGACTGCCGAATCCAGAGTCACAATCGAGGTATCCTTGTCTGCAGCAGAACCTGCTGGAACTATAAACTGATAAGACTACTTGCCAGGCACGATGGCTCACGCCTGTAATCCCAGCACCTGGGAGGCTGAGGTGGGTGGATCACGAGGTCAGGAGATCGAGACCATCCTGGCTAATACGGTGAAACCCTGTCTCTACTAAAAATACAAAAAATTAGCCGGGCATGGTGGCAGGTACCTGTAGTCTCAGTTACTAGGGAGGCTGAGGCAGGAGAATGGCGTGAACCCAGGAGGCAGAGCTTATAGTGAGCCAAGATTGCACTACTGCACTCCAGCCCGGGCGACAGAGGAATACTCCATCTCAAAAAAAAAAAAAAAAATTTTGACAGGACTGCTTAAATGGTAACTCTGACAAACTGCTGGAGTAAGAACTAACATACAAGTAAGAAACCCTCAGAGCCTGTAATCCTAAGGGCCCCCATACTTCCCTAGGCTTTACCAGGAATCCTACACCAAGTTCTTAAGGTGAAGATATTAAAAGACCCCTGAAATCCCAGCACTTTGGGAGGTCAAGGTGGGCGGATCACAAGGTCAGGAGATCAATACCATCCTGGTCAATGTGGTGAAACCCCGTCTCTACTAAAAAATACAAAAATTAGTCAGGCATGGCAGCGTGTACCTGTAGTCCCAGCTACTTGGGAGGCTGAGGCAGAAGAATTGCTTGATCCCAGGAGGTAGAGGCTGCAGTGAGCCGAGATCACACCACTGCACTCCAGCCTGGGGAGACTCCGTCCCCCCTAAAAAAAGAAAGGCCCCTTCCAGTCTCTAGCAGGAGGAGGGGGAACAGTAACCACTGTGAAATACAACCAAGAGCAAGTGCTTCCTCCAAATTTACAGTCTTATTCTGATGTTTTCAAAAAACTTTACTTTGTCCAATCTAGGGAAAGGGTATTTCCTAAACTCCAGCCCCTTCTGGCCTACCTGGCCTACCTAAGGCGGAAAAAAACTGAAACACCAGTGAAAGTCACCTATCAGAGGCACAGGCACAGGCACAGTCCTGGGAAACGGCTGATATTAACCAAAAGGCTATGGAATGCTTCCCCCCTCCCAACGCGTTACCACCACATCTCAGGGGTCTAGTATAGCAAAGGATTATAGCTCAAAGAGCTGCAAGGCTCAGACTCTAAAAGAGGGGGCAAAAACAAGGACACTAAAGAAAATCCTAGCCAGAATAACATAAAACTCACACTGAAGGCCTTTTACCTCAGTTCCTATTCTCTGATACAGCACATCTCACTTTCAACAAAAAATTACAAGGTGTGTTTTAATCTTTTAAGGTAAGAAAAAACACAGACTAAAGAAACAAAACAAGCATCAGGACGAGATTCAAACAGGACACAGATTTTGGAATTATCAGACATGGTTTAAAATAACAATTTTAACCACAGAACCAACCCAACTTGGTCCACCTTTGTGTAATAAGATGGTGAGTTGTTTTTCAGTTGCCATGGACCCCTAGATGGAAGGTCAGATAACCTGGACACGTCCAGGTGAACCAAGCTGGCAACCATGGGTGGAACCCAAGAGTTGGGAACAAGGAATGGAGACTGAATTAAGAAGCAAACACCTGAACAGGTGTGGTGGCTCACGCCTGTAATCCCAAGACTTGGGGAGGTTGAGGCAGGAAGATCACTTGAGGCCAGGCATTCAAGACCAGCCTCAGCAACATAGAGAAACCCAGTCTCTACAAAAAAAATCGTTTAAAATTAGCCAGGCATGGTGGCATGTCCGTGTAGTCCTAGCTACTGAGGAGGCTGAGGCAGGAGGATCACTTGGACCCACAGGTTCAAGGTTGCAGTGAGCTATGATTCATGCCACTGCACTCTAGCCTGGGCAAAAGAGCAAGATCCTGTCTCAAAAAAAAAAAAAACAGACACCACATGGGAGGATCGAGTTAAATCACGCCTCCTGGAATCACCTCGGATCATGCCTCATTACTCAATAACTGTAAAACCAATGCCATCCCCCAGCTAGAAGAGACAGGTTTAAGCATTTCCTTCTGTCTCCTTGCCATTCAACAATAAAGCTCTTTTTTTCTCAGAAAAGTGCCATGGTATTGGCCTCTATGCACATCAGACAGCAAGCCCACTGATTGCTTAGCAACATGATGTCACTGGCTGTAATGGAAAAAGTAGATAACATGCAATAAAGACGGGTAATATACCAGAGACGTGAAAACTCTATAAAAGAACCAAAAGGAAATTTTTGCTAGAAATAAAAAACACTGTAACAGAAAGGAAGAATACTTCTGATGGGTTCATCATCAGTAGGCTGGACACAGCTGAGGAAAGAATCAATGAGCTTGAAGATATTTCAACAGAAACTTTCCAAACTGAAATGCAAAGGAAAACAATTAGAGAATGTTCAAGAAATGTGGGACAATTTCAAATGGGTAACACAGAAGGAAATGAAATATTTTCTGATAAGTTCTAGAAAAAAGAGAGAGAGTACAGGGCAGACGAAACATGTAAAAGTAATAACAGCCAAGAATTTTCCATAATTAATGATAGCCAAACCACAGATCCAGGAAGCTCTGAGAAAACCAACCAGGATAAACACTAAAAAATTCACACCTTGGCATATCATTCAAACTGAAGAAAACAAAAGAGAAAATCAAGAAAGAAACCAGAAGAAAAAATACCATACTTATGGAGGTACAGGGACAAGAATTACAGAAGTTTCTTTCTCATCAGAAACCATGCAAGCAAAAAGAAAGTGAAGTATTTAAAGAGTTTTTTAAAAAAAGAAGAAAAAAAAAGACAACCTAGAATTCTGTATGCAGAGAAAAAGCATTCTTGGAGTATAGGAGAAACACAAAACCAAGAGAATTCCTATCAGTGGACATGCCCCACAAGAAAAGTTTTTTAAAAGTTATTTAGGGAGAAGGAAAACATTATAAATCAGAAACGTAGTAAATGTATATGCTACAATGTATAGGGCAACCACTAAACAAATGTTAAAGGAAGTATAATTAGTATGTTGAGGGCCTGGTACAGTGGTTCACATCTGAAATCCCAGCACTTTGAGAGCCCAAGGCCGGTGGATCACTTGAGGTCAGAAGTTCAAGACCAGCCTGGCTAACATGGTGAAACTCTGTCTCTACTAAATACAAAATTAGCCAGGTATGGTGCTGCACACCTGTAGTCCCAGATAGTCGGGTACCTGGGGCAGGAGAACAGCTTGAACCTGGGAGACAGAAGTTGCAGTGAGCCAAGATCACACCACTGCGCTCCAGTCTGGGTAACAGAGTGAGACTCCCTCATTTAAAAAAAAAAAAAAAAAAAAACCTTTAAAAGAACAGACAAAAGACTTCACAGACATTCACAAAAGAAGATAAGGGAAAGCCTACTAAGCACATGAAAAACTCACCACCACCAATCACTGGATCAACAATTTAATGCAAATTAAAACTAAAAATGAGGTAATACTAGTCCACAAGAATACCTAAAATTAAAAACCGACAATACCCAGCATGTTGTCAGTTTGGCTGACACATGAGGCAACTGAACTCTAATACAAAACTGATCAGAGTGTAAGGCGGTACAGCACTTTAGAAAACAGTTGAACAATTTCTTACGAACGTAAACATATACATATCCTATCACCCAGCAATTCTACTCCTAGTCATGGATTGAATGAAAAATACATATACCCAAAGACTTACACATAAATGTTCGCGGTAGCTTTATTCATAATGGCCCCAAACTGAAAAGTGTCCAAATGTCCATCAACATGAGAATGAATTTTTAAATATCGTTACGTATTTGATAGAGTCAGGAGATAGCAAAATGGCTGGGTAAAGAGGGAAGGGTCCCTGGAGAACCTTCAACCTGCCCAGGTCATTACGCACAAGGGGCTTGCCTAAACATGCCCACAGTGAAAAATTCCATCACTTAACACGTGCAGTAAGCGAAATAAATCAACGTGCAGTGGCTCAGACTAAGGGCCCGCATGCACACTGGGGAAGGGGGTGGAGCCACCAGGAATTCGCACCTTAGGCTGGGGAGGAGGCTGGCCTCTTCAACTCCAGTGTAGTGGCCTGGTATTCAATCTGAAGGACCCCTCTCTTTGCTGAGAGCTCCCCTTTCGCTTAATAAATTCCATTCTCCTCACCCTTCAATGTGTCCACATGCCTAATTTCTCCTGGTTGTGACACAAGAACCTGGATTTAGCTGAACTAAGAAGCAAAAACCCCTGCATTATATTCACACAGTGGAATACTCACAGAAATAAAAACAAAAAAAAGAACTACTGATATATGCAAGTACAAGGATGACTCTCAAAACCATTTTGCTGAATAAAAGAAGTCAGACATCAATAAGAGCTTTTATGCTCTATGACTCCATTTATATGAAGTTCAAAAACAGGTAAAACTGGCCAAGCACGGTGGCTCATGCCTATAATCCCAGCACTTTGGGTGGCCAAGGCAAGCAGATGGCTTGAGCCCAGGACACCAGCCTGGGCAACATGGCGAAACCCTGTCTCTACAAAAAACACAAAAAATAGCCCGGAGTGGCGGAGTGCACCTGTAGTCCCAGCTACTCAGGAGGCTGAGGCAGGAGGATCGTCTGAGCCCAGGAAGTTGAGACTGCAGTGAGCCTTGATCACACCACTGCACTCCAGCCTGAGCTACACAGTGAGACCCTGTCTCAAACAAAGGAAACAGGTAAAACTAATCTCTGGTGATAAAAATCAGAACAGCTGCCTTAACTGGGTCTGGAAAGAGGCAACAGGGAACTTTCTAGAGTGGGTGTTCTATTATCTTGAATGAGGTATACAGGAAACACGAGTGGATACAAGTGTCAAATTTTACTGAATTGTACCCTTAAAACATGTGCATTTCATTCTATGTAAATTACAGCTCAGTTTAAAAGGAAAAGGATTGCAGCAAATGCCTTCTACATTTCCTATAGCTCAAATACAGCAGCAGGCAAACGTTTTCTGTAAAGGGCCAGAGAGTAAGTATTTTAGGCTTTGCAGTCTCCACTACAACCACCACTGCCTTTGTAGTGTGAAAAGTAGCCAGACAATATGAATGAGCACAGCTGTGTTTGAATAAAACTACAAAAACAGGTGGCAAGCCGAATGTGGCCCATAGCCATAGTTTGCCAACCCCTGGTCAAGCAAACAGAAAACTAATCCTCAAAAATTAATTTAAATATGCTATATTGTTCTCTTCTATATAGTGACAGATATGATCATTACTAGAAGCCAATTATGGTCCTTCCCACACATGTGAGTTTTTCATACTCACCTACTCACTTAAAATAGGAAAACCCAGAAAAAGTCTAAAACATATTTGGTATGTAAGACCATCATTTTCTTAAAATCATACTCTAATAGCTATGACAGTATTTTGAAAAAATAACCAGGATTATGAGGAATATTTGAGTTTAAAAGAAGCTGGCTAGTTAATAATTAAAGTATAAGCTAGACACACAAAATGCCATGTTATCCACAGGCTGACGCTTTGATTTATATGGTATAATAAAGTTCTTAAGACATGTACAGTTATCACTCATTATCATCTAGTTGGTTCTTCATTTAAAAGAATTCAGGCTGGGCACAGTGGCTCACGCCTGTAATCACAGAACTTTGGGAGGCCGAGGCAGGTGGATCACAAGACCAGGAGATCGAGACCATCCTGGCTAACACTCTCTACTAAAAAATACAAAAAATTAGCTGGGCGTGGTGGCGGGCACCTGTAGTCCCACCCTACTCGGGAGGCTGAGGCAGGAGAATGGTGTAAACCCCGGAGGTGGAGCTTGCAGTGAGCTGAGATCGCGCCACTGCACTCCAGGCTGGGTGACAGAGCAAGACTCTGTCTCAAAAAAAAAAAAAAAAATAGGAATTCAAAATTAAAGACAGCAATTATGCTTGGGTGTGGTGGCTCACACCTGTAATCCCAGCACTTCAGGAGACTGAGGGAGGAGAATCACTTGAGGCCAGGAGTTCAAGGCTAGCCTGGACAACATAGTGAGGCCTTTGTCTCTACAAAAAAATTTCAAAATTAACAGGGTGTGGTGGCACATGCCTGTGGTCCTAGCTATTCAGGAGGCTGAGGTAGGAGGATCACTTGAGCCTTGGAGGTGGAGAATGCAGTGAGCCATGATTGTGCCACTGTACTCCAGTCTGGGCAACGACAGAGGTAGAGTCTGTCTTCAAAGAAAGAAAAAAAAAATAGCAAATACATCTCAGTTTCCCAATAAGCATCTCAAAATACAAAAATTACATGAAGAAGGCTGGGCACAGTAGCTCACGCCTGTAATCTCAGCACTTTGGGAGGCCAAGGTGAGCAGATCACGAGGTCAGGAGTTTGAGATCAGCCTGGCCAATATGGTGAAACCCTGTCTCTACTAAAAATACAAAAAAAAAATAGCCAAGTACGGTGGCGTGCGCCTGTAGTCCCAGCTACTCGGGACGCTGAGGCAGGAGAATCGCTTGAACCCACGAGGTGGAGGTTGCAGTGAGCCAAGATTGTGCCACTGCACTCCAGCCTGGGCAACAGAGGGAGACACTTCCATCTCAAAAAAAAAAAAAAAAAAAAATTACATGAAGAAATAAAACAAATTTTTCATGAAAGTAGTATCAGAAACCAATTTTCTTAATTTTGGCAAGGCTCAAAAAATTGTAACACCACAAAGAACATCCAAGATATACACCTAGGTATAACATAAGACAGTCCTAAGCCGCCTGAAAAATGTTACCTGTCTTCAAGAAAATTCCAATTTAAAAATGAAATGATTTCTTTCTCACCACAGTATATGACTAATGGGGGGGAAAAAAACACTAGCAAAATGAGAAAGCTTGAGTTCCTGTATAAGTATGCTACCTAACTAGCCATATGACAATTTGGCATTCATTCACTCATCAAGTATTTCTGAGAGCTTATTATGTGACAGACACTGGAAACACAGTAGTGAAGAAAAAAGCAAAAATCCCTGCCCTCATAACATATTCTGGTGAATCACTTAATCTCTAAAAGCAACTCAGTTTTCTTTCTCTAAAACAATGTATTTTATGTTATACTACAGAGCATTTTCAATTCTTTTTTTTTTTGGAGACGGAGTCTCGCTGCGTCGCCCAGGCTGGAGTGCAGTGGCCGGATCTCAGCTCACTGCAAGCTCCACCTCCCAGGTTTACGCCATTCTCCTGCCTTAGCCTCCCAAGTAGCTGGGACTACAGGCGCCCACCACCTCGCCCAGCTAGTTTTTTGTATTTTTTAGTAGAGACAGGGTTTCACCGTGTTAGCCAGGATGGTCTCGATCTCCTGACCTCGTGATCCGCCCGTCTCAGCCTCCCAAAGTGCTGGGATTACAGGCTTGAGCCACCGCGCCCGGCCAATTCTTTTTTTAAAAGTTCGTATTACTCTTTCGAATCCAGGAAAGCAACTTATGGAAGATAACCTGAAATCCACTCTTGCCACTGGCTGAAACCATTTGTTGTGTCATCATATTCAGATGGCATACAAAGGAAATTACGTAGCTGCTAGATTATCTTTCACACAATCTAGATGAATTATAAGCCTTATTGGCCTCTTAGTATTTACTTGGTAATTAAGCTTCCTTGGATGGAATCCAAAAAGAACAATCTTAGAGAAATTTCTCCAGATAATGCATAATTTTACATTCCCAGTATCTAAGTCTATAAAAATAAAGATTGCTACTGAATCAACTAGTAAGCTTATCTTCTCTTCAGAGTAGGATCTGATCTTTTTTTACAAAGTGCTTGCTAAAAGCAGGTAGTCAGAAAGCCAAATCTTGTATTCAAATATGGTTCCTGCATCTAACATTTAAATTTTCTTACCAAGACATATTTTTAGGGCAGGCGCAGAGGCTCATGCCTGCAATCCCAGCACTCTGAGAGACCAAGAGTTTGAGACCAGTCTGGGCAACACAGCAAAATCCCAGCTGGGCACGGTGGTGCACACTTGCAGATTTACTAGCTACTTTGGAGGCTGAGGCAAGAGGATGGCTTGAGTTCAGGAGTTCGAGGCTGCAATGAACTATGATCATGCCACCACTGCACTCCAGCCTAGGTGACAGAATTAAAAACAAACAACAACAAAAAAACCATGAATGAACACCCCTGTCAGATCCGACAAATGCAAATAAAGCAGGAGCCTGAAATTTGCTAGCAAGAAGAGATGATGAACACAGATGGACCCAAAGTGGTGGAACAAATTTACATAAGTCAATCTATAATGTGTAAGATACATAAAAACAAAGATGAATTATTTCTTTCTACAATAATCTGAACTGTAAGTGGCTTCTAGAACTAGATTCTCAACTCAGCTATATCAAATATTAAAATACTAAGGGAACGTTTAGAACACCCAGATATTTTAAGTCTCATACAGATGGGCACTGTTTACTTAATTTATATTTAAAAATCCAAAAAATGGGCCGGGCGCAGCTGCTCACGCCTGTAATCCTAGCACTGTGAGAGGCCAAGGAGGGCAGATCACCTGAGGTCAGGAGTTGGAGACCAGCCTGGGCAACGTGTTGAAACCCCGTATCTACTAAAAATACAAAAAATTAGCCAGGCATGGTGGCATGTGCCTGTAATCCCAGCTACTCAGGAGGCTAAAGCAAAAGAATCACTTGAACCCCTTCAAAGGTGGAGGCTGCAGTGAGCAGAGATTGGACCACTGCACCCCAGCCTGGGCAACAGTGAGACTCCGCCTCAAAAAAAACAAAAAACAAAAAACAAAGAAACAAAACCCAATAAATGAAAAGACTTCGGTAAAACTGAAATGATTTAAAACCTAGAAGAATCATTATTATAAAATACTAATTATCCAGCTGTCTGGATGTGTGCCTTTTAGACAGAACTCTCATTGCTGACAGCTAGGTATAATGAAAAAAAAGTCAGGCTTTGGTACCTGGAAGACAAGAGTTTGAACACTAGTGCACCACATCTTGGACACGAACTTTTTTTTTTTGAGGCGGAGTCTCGCTCTGTCGCCCGGACTGGAGTGCAGTGGCCGGATCCCAGCTCACTGCAAGCTCCGCCTCCCGGGTTTGCGCCATTCTCCCGCCTCAGCCTCCCGAGTAGCTGGGACTACAGGCGCCCGCCACCTCACCCGGCTAGGTTTTTTTGTATTTTAGTAGAGACGGGGTTTCACTGTGTTAGCCAGGATGGTCTCGATCTCCTGACCTCGTGATCCGCCCGTCTCGGCCTCCCAAAGTGCTGGGATTACAGGCTTGAGCCACCGCGCCCGGCCTGGACACGAACTTTCTAAAGCTATTTTTTCACCTCTAAAATGGGAATACTGATTACCCACCTTGAAGGATCGCTATGAATAGTAAAAATACATGTAAAACACCTGACACATAGTAGGCACTAAAGAAAGAAGTATCACCTGCTTAGATTATTCTCATTGGTACATCCATGAAAGAGGATATAAGAAAAGACATGGTAAAAAGATAAATCAGAGCCTAGGCTACACTTTTTCTTTTTTTTTTCCTTTTTTTTTTGAGACAGGGTCTCACTCCCATTGCCCAGGCTGGAGTGCAGTGACACGATCACACTCACTGCAGCCTTGACTTCCCAGGCTCAGGTGATTCTCCCAGCTCAGCCCCCCAAGTAGCCGGGACTACAGGCATGCACCACCATGCCCAGCTAATTTTTTTATTCTTTATTTTTTATTTTTTTAATAGAGATAGGGTTTCACGGTGTTGCCCAGGCTGGTCTCAAACTCCTGGGCTCAAGCAATCCGCCCACCTCAGCCTCCCAAACTGCTGGGATTACAGGGGTGAGCCACCGCACCAAGCCTAAGCCTAGGCTACATTTAACTGCTATACATAATACTATAGTTCCTCCTTATAAATACGTAAAATCCAAAATTACCTCAGGTCTACTTATTTTGAAGCTAAGTAAAAATGAAAGACTATTACACAATAAAGCAGATAATTTTATGAACAGGTGAGATTGAAAATATGCCAAAAGATATAAAAATGCGTATGAAAGGACAGTAAAAGATTCCTACCTTTAAACCGACTGTTATAAGATCTGTAACAACACTGTATGGAAAAGTAAAAGAGAAAATGGAAAACAAAGTTAGAGAACAAGTTTTAAAAGACAGAGATAGTAAGAATAAGGGGAAAAGCATTATAATAACAAATAATAAAAATAAGAATGCGATGAGTTGTGAAATATTAATACAAAGAAAAATGATGAGCCAGTCTAGCAACAGCAGAGTGTAAAAGCAAATCCTCACTACCAATGCAAGAAACAAATCCTAAGTTATCTTTTAGTATTTAGGAAAGTACAGTCGTACTTCAATAAAAATGAGTGTTTATCCGTTTACCCTCATTTAACGAAGCCAAACCAAAACTTAAAATCACCAGAGTTTGTTCCTTTAAGTCACTGGCATGAATAATCGTGTCTGAGGTTTTAAATGAAACAAAACCAGCGCTTGGATTTTACAGAAATAGAAGGCATCTTGCAAATCTGCATTTACCACCCAAAATTGCTCACCAAAATATAGTTAAGACAGTCTCTCAGAACTAAAATAAATACAAACATCACATTTCAGACATCAAAATTTTCAAAGATTTGCTTTTTAAAAATATTCTATCACGTCAAAACTATGTTTAAGTATAAATTATCTCTCAGGAGGAAATGAACACATACACACACACAAGAGACAGTTGGGATTTGAGGAGGAACTAGAAAGATATGTTGACTGGTGGCTTGTGGTTTGTTTTTTAACTATCCAAATAAGGAAAAGGATCTTTTCAGGCTGTTGGAAAATGTAGAAATTTAATTAGTCTCCTGAAGGCAAAACTGCACTGTATTCTTAAACCACATCCCTTAAGACCAGGGTGTGAAAATCCCCTTTAAAGTCGTGCCATACAAAAACTCTTCTTTTCTAAGCCCCAAGAAACTGTCTTCGATTAATGCTTTTTTCATATCTCCTAGAAGAAAGCTACAAATACATTCTACATATTGTTAATAACCTATGTCATCATTACCTCATAAAAGTTAACAAATGACTCTAGATGATGTCAACTGTTTCAAAAATCTACCACGTAGATTTTTTATTTTTCCTCGTAAACTTCTGAAACTTGAAATTAATTTGTCTAAAATTTAAATGTGAAAAGTAACTGGACCCTTGCTGCATAAAAAATAAGATTGTTTAACACTACGGTTATTGGTTCTGACGCAAAGGGCAAACTATGCTCCGACCTGAACTACCAAATGAACTTACCTTCCAGTCAGTATCTGTATAACTGCCTTGCATATTGAAACCAGTAAACCCAATACTACCTCTAAAACCACAAATAGGGTGAAGGGAGAGTTAACTTGTTAAACACTATCAAAAAGTAAGTTTGCACTTCACAGTTATCCTAGAGTTTAACAGCAAAGACGCAAAATTCAAGAGTCCTCTTTATTAAAACTATAAATTTTACGACACAAAAAAATAGCCTGCATCCATATTTAAGTCAAACCCTCCAGACAATTAACTACACATAATGAAATGCTAATTTCATAGCCTGCCTGAACCAAAATATTAGTACAATGACACAAATCTTTACGACACAAAATTTTTCAACATATAAAATCTAACTGAATAAGGTAATGTGAAATAAGTTTTCAACAATGTTCTCGAAGAAACTTCAAACAATAAAAACAGCTTCAATCCCCCCCAAAATATACACACCTACTGTGTATCCAAAAGTTATAATTTTAAGAAAAATTTTAAAGCTTCAATTAAATAAAATAAAGAACATCCCAATCATGAATAAAATCTAAAATTCCACTTCGATATCTGGAGCAGCGTGCAATCTGCATTCAAATGAATCAATCCGAAATGTCATATACACTTAATATTGTGAAACTAAAATAAATGAAATCTAATGAGGTCAAAACCTATTGAAGATTTCATCTTCTTCAAATAGCATAACAATTATCAACTATACGGCAACATGTGAACGACTTTTACTGTTCTAGTAAGTTGCATATATTCCACAACCTTACAGAAATCTTGTCATCAAAAGTAGGTAACAAGCCAAACAAAACCTCAAATACATAAAGGGAATAAACCGAGTTGGAGATTTTTTTTAATCCGTAGGTACAGACACTACAACCTTCAATTAATTCACCAAGATCCTAACATAGTTGTTACTTTAATTACCAAAATATGTCAAGTCCCACCCCATATCCCTGAGTCCCCAGGGAACCGTTTATATACATAGACTCTAAATCTTTTTATTTTGGTCACGGACCCCCATTAAATTTTTGAGCATTTGAAAGGCCCCCGAAAATCGCTCGTACATCGTATTTTACATACACGGGCAGATAATTCATTAAGTTTCTTGGGGAGAGAGAATGGTGAGGGGGAAGCGTCCACGGTCACTAAGTCCAGATCCCTGATGGCGAGAAAACATTAACGTATCTCACAGCACAAGTCTGGAGACCTCGGCCAAGTCCCGCGGCGGCCCGGGGACCCCGCGTGGGACCGCGGCTTGGGACCAGGTCGCCGCCCAGACGGGTACCGACGCGTGCACCCGCCGTCGGCCGCTCGCCCCACCTCGCCGGTAAACAGCAACTCCCCCGGCAGGAGGACGCCCGCCCCGCGCGCCGCCTCCGCCTCCCCCAGCGCCGCGCACCATTTTCTGAGAGGAAGTGTCGGGAGGCCGAGCTGGGCTCCGCGGACTCGGGGCGCAGAGGGCGGACCCCGGCACCACGGCCGGACCGGGCTTTCCTCCGCTCCTGGGTGTGTCGAGTAAGGCTGGGAAGGAGCGGACGTGTCCGGGGCACCGCGTGGGGAAAGGAGAGGCTGCGGCGGACCGCGCCTCGGCGATTCCGGGATCCCCACAGAGACGCCCGGAAGCCCCACCGTCGGGCTTGGCCGGGGCCGCTCCTCCGGCCGTCAGCGCCGCGCATGGCTTCCCAGCCCTTGCGCGTCCCGCCGAGAGCCGGGTGGAAGCGGCGCCAGAGCAACCCGGAGCGGCCGCCGCGCCGCCTAGCACTTACCCATCCATGGCCCAGACGGAGGCGCGCACAGAGCAGGGACTGACGGGCTAACCGCAAGCGGAGGAAGCAGGCGGCGGCAACAGGGCGGTTCCGGGGACAAGCGAGCGTCGCCTCTGCGGAGCCCCGGCCGGTCCGAGGTGGAAGGAGAGTGGGAAACAGGGGCGGGGACCGGGCACGCTCCCGCC
>NW_016808491.1:590094-596973 GCF_001698545.2 Rhinopithecus bieti | reverse complement strand
CTCCCTCGGGGCCCGCCCCTGCGCTCGCGCCCACCCTCGCCCGGCTCGCAGCCGGCCTCCGGCTCGGCTCTGGGGCGCCCTCTTCCAGCGGTCGCTGTAAGACCCCGCCTCTCGGCCCCTCATCCCGGCGCGCGCGCGCCCCCAGCCTCCCTCCTGCGTTCGCGGGAGCGCGCGCCTTGTGCTTCCCGCTCCGCCGCGCGCCCCGCCCGCCCTCTCGCGGCCCCGCGGTCCTTCCGGCTTCGCAGACTCGGGCTGCCGGGTTTGAATGCCTCCCTCTGCCGGCGGGAAAAGCGTTGGGGACCCAACTCCCAAGAGTAGGCAGGAATGTCCCGCGAGGACCCCAGAAACGAGGTGGAATTGCCCCGGGTGCGCAAGGCTGTAGTTGGCACGTCCAGGGGCCAGCCTCGCGCTGGAGTCGACCGCTGGGACCGGCAGCAGCCAGCCATAGGTGTGGCTGGGGCGATGAATGAGGTGAAAGAGGCCGCCCGGACTGGAATTTGTATACAGTTTAAGTATCTGAGTGCATTTCGACCTGACCGTCTAGTATTGAATTTACATGAAAAATTCATTGTACAAACATGGAATGGCTATATTTCCAGCATTTTTTAAAAGCTTACTCATTATTCGCTTTTTTCAGATGAAAATATGGATATAAAGAGAGTGATTTGCTCACAGTTTCACAACCAGGAAACGTTTGCATCAGAGAACCCTCTCCTCTGGTCTGAGCAAAAAGTATATATATAATACAACGAGTGACAACACGCTTGCTTTTTCCCCTTTTTAGTGTGAAATACTTTTTCAACTCAAAGATCACCAAAACGTAACCCACTAACCTGTTAAGCAAAAGTCTTAACCTCCTGAGTAAAAAAGAGCGGGGCTCCTCCCCGTGGCTTCGTCATTTGAAAAGCAACTAACAAGAAACTCAAACATCTATCCTTGCTAATTTCCTGCTTTCAGATCAGTAGGTGCTACTAAAAAGATCTAAACTGTGGACTCATTCATCATTCAGTCAGTATTAACCTACTATGTGCCGGGCACTGCATGGATACACAAGAAAATCAGGTTCCAGCCGTCACTTGAATGGATTCCTCAGTTTATGTATATTTTTGGCATAAAACTTTTCAAATAGGTAGAGTGATTCGGTGAGGTCATTCTTAAAGTACTGTATCTAACCTCAGTCCCTCTTCCAAAATGTCAAATATATTTTGTTTTGTATATTAAATCAAAATACTAAGTTGCATTTGTAAACATTGCCAGATGGAAATGTCGAATCAACAAGGTAAGTAGCTGATGCAGTCTTTCTATCGCTGTATTTGGGATATATTCTGTTGATGAAATTTCCTTAACTCTTTTTTTAGCTACACAAGTAATATCAGAATAAATGCTCATTTTGGAAAATTCAAACAATATAAAATATTGAAAAGTTATTAATTAGTATTTTTCTTTCCAAACCACCCCCTGCCCATGTCTACCACTGTAAAAATTTTGCGTGCATCCTTCAAGACCTTTCCTTTTTTTTTTTTTTTTTGAGACGGAGTTTCGCTCTGTCTCCGCGGCTGGAGTACAGTGGCACAGTCTGGGTTCACTGCAACCTCCACCTCCCGGGTTCAAGTGATTCTCCTGCCTCAGCCTCCTGAGTAGCTGGGATTACAGGCGCCCACCACCAGGCCTGGCTAGTTTTTGTGTTTTTAGTAGAGACGAGATTTCACCATGTTGGTCAGGCTGGTCTCAAACTCCTGACCTTGTGATCCACCCACCTCGGCCTCCCCAAGTGCTGGGATTACAGGCGTGAGCCACCGCGCCGGGCAACCTTTACCATTTTCTTTTTTTTCTTTTCTTTTCTTTTCTTTTTTTTTTCTTTCACCTAAAAATCCTGGATTATGGCCGGGCATGGTGGCTCACACCTGTAATCCCAGCACTTTGGGAGGCCAAGGCGGGCGGATCACTTAAGGTCAGGAATTTGAAGCCAGCCTGGCCAACATGCTGAAACCCCCGTCTCTACTAAAAATAGGAAAATTAGTCCGGCTTGGTGGCGCACACCTGTAATCCCAGCTACTCGGGCGATCGAGACACGGGAATCTCTTGAACGCAGTAAGTGGAGGTTGCAGTGAGCTGAGATCGTGCCACTGCACTCCATCCTGTGTGACAAAGGGAGACTCCAGGCTGGAGGGCAGTGGCGCAATCTCGGCTCACTGCAACCTCCACCTGCCAGGCTCAAGCGATTCCCCTGCCTCAACCTCTGGAGTAGCTAGGATTACAGGCGCCTGCCACCCTGCCTGGCTAATTTTTGTGTTTTTAATAGAGACAGGGTTTCACCATGTTGGCCAGGCTGGTCTTGAACTCCTGACCTCAAGTGATCCACCCACCTCAGCCTCCCAAAGTTCTGGGATTACAGGCGTGAACCACTATGCCCAACCTCATAATTTCATTTAATAATTTAAACCTTTTCCAAAACAGTGGAAATTACATTGTTTCCGAGTATTCAAAATAACTAACACTATTGCAGAAAATATCATGAAAGTATGAATATCTTTGCACACGTATTATTACATCTTAGGAATAGATCCCTAGAAGTAGAATTGAGAAACAAAGGATATAAGCTTTTTTATCCTTTATATAATTCCACAATCCTTTATATAAAGCCTTTATAGCCTTTATGATTCAAATTTGATAAATTTTTTGAAAATGATTCCAAAAAGGCTGTACCAATTTACAGTTTCTTTATTTAAAAAAAAAAAAAAATTGGCTGAGCATGGTGTCTCACACCTGTAATCCCAGCACTTTGGGAGGTCAAAGCGGCAGCATTGCTTGAGCTCAGGAGTGTGAGAACAGCCTGGGCAACATGGTGAAACCCTGTCTCTATATTTTATAAAATAAAATAAATTATTAAAATTATGTATCTCTTACTCTATGCTTTAAGCTAACAGATTTTAATATTAAAAATAGCAGAACATGACCCCTATCTTTGCTATTCCAAATTTCAATATTAAAAAATAACACAGGAAGACCCCATCTCTCAATAAATAAAGGTAAATATGGAGTGTGTCTGAAATTTATGATTCATACTAACAATAATTCTGAGAAGTCTGCAATGTAAAGACAGTGCACCTGACTGAAATTAACAAAACTTTTTGGCATTTCCTAAGTACTCAATGTCCAGCTTTACAACAGAAGCCAAGATATAAGAAAACAGAAAACAGTTTACAACAAAAAAGGTGAACCCTTAACTCTTTCCCCTGCCCCTTGGTTCTAAATTCAAAGAACTTTTTGTTTGTTTGTTTGTTTCTTGGAATCAGAGGCTTGCTCTCTCACCCAGGCTGGAGTGCAGTGGCGTGATCTCAGCTCACTGCAATCTCTGCCTCCCAGGTTCAAGCAATTCTCCTGCCTCAGCCTCCCTAGTAGCTGGGATTAGAAGCATGTGCCACCACACCTAGCTAATTTTTGTATTTTTCATAGAGGTGGGGGTTTCACTATGTTGGCCAGGCTGGTCTCAAACTCCTGGCCTCAAGTGATCTGCTTGCCTCGGCCTCCCAAAGTGCTGGGATTGAGAGGTGATAACATGCTAGCAGCCCTTGCTCTAGGTGCCTCCTCTGCCTTGGCTTCCACTCTGGAGGCACTTGAGCCCTTCAGCCCGCCACGGCACTGTGGGAGCCCCTCTCTGGGCTGGCGGAGGCTGGAGGCGGCCCCCTCTGCTTGCAGGAAGGTGTGAGGGAGAAGCGCAGGCAGGGACTGGGGCTGCGCGCTGCGCTCACAGGCCAGCGCGAGTTCCGGCGGGCGTGGGCGTGGGCTTGGGCTTGGAGGGCCCCGCACTTGGAGCGGCCGGCCGGCCAGGGCAGTGAGGGGCTTAGCACCCAGGCAGCTGCGGTGGGTGCGCCAGGTTCCCCAGCAGTGCCGGCTCACGGGCGCTGCACTTGAGTTCTCACAGGGTCTCAGCTGCCTCCCTGCAGGGCAGGGCTCCGGACCTGCAGCCAGCCGTGTCCGAGACCCTCTTCCGTGGTGGGCTCCCACGCGGCCCCCTGCTCTGTGGCGCCCCGTCCCATCCACCGCCCAAGGGCTGAGGAGTGCAGGGGCCACATGACTGGTGGGCAGCTCTGCCTGCAGCCCCTGTGCAGGATCCACTAGGTGAAGCCAGCTGGGCTTCTGAGTCTAGTGGTGACTTGGAGAACCTTTATGGCTAGCTAAGGGATTGTAAATACACCAATCAAAACTCTGTCTAGCTCAAGGTTTGTAAATACACCAATCCCTACTCTGTATCTAGCTAACAGTGGGGGGACTTCCAGAACTTTTCTGTCTAGCACTGTGTCTAGCTAAAGGATTGTAAACGCACCAATCAGTACTCTGTGTCTAGCTCAAGGTTTGTAAATACACCAATTGGTGCTCTGTATCTAGCTCTCCCAGTGGGGACTTGGAGAACTTTTATGTCTAGCTAGGGGATTATAAATGCACCAATCAGCACTCTGTCAAAACGGACCAATCAGCTCTCTGTAAAATGGAGCAATCAGCAGGATGTGGGTGGGGCCAGATAAGGTAATAAAAGCAGGCTGCCGGAACCAGCCCTGGGCAACCAGGTTGGGTCCCCTTCCACAGTTAGGAAGCTGTGTTCTTTTGCTCTTCACAATAAATCTTGCTGCTGCTCCCTCTTTGGGTGAACGCCACCTGTAAGAGCTGTAACACTGACCATGAAGGTCTGTAGCTTCACTCCTGAAGCCAGCAGGACTGTGAACCCACCAGAAGGAAAAAGACACATCTAAATGACGAAACAGACTCCGGACACACCATCTTTAAGAACTGTAACACTCACTGCGGGGGTCTGCGGCTTCATTTTTGAAGTCAGTGAGCGCAAGAACCCACCAACTTCGGGCGCAGGATTACAGGCCGGAGCCACCGTGCCTGGCCAATTTCGAGAACTTCTTATAGATTAAGCTCCATGGGTTTGTGAGTCACTTTGATTCAAAAATAGTAGGTAGCATAGAGTTTAGCTCCTTAAGAACCACTTTTAGAATCCTAGCTGTTCCCATAGTCTACATGATGTGGAAGAGCCATGGCTTTCTATCATCCCACAGAAGTTTCTGGAATCAGGTATCTCAGACATCACCCACATGACCTGGTTTGAGCTGAAACCGGTAGGTTCTGTATACTGTCGTCTTGATAGTGAATGGAGTTACATTTTCTCTATTTGCTAATTGCTCTATCCTTTGAAAAGACAGTTACAAATAATGTAGTTTATAATTTTTCTAACATTTTCCCTTGTGCTTTTTTTCTGATTTGACTAAGTAATTCCCCTGAAACACCGTTTTCTGATGAGAGACATCACCCCCATCACTATTATGTTTGGACAACATGTAACCTTTGAACACTTACCTTAATGCATTCTGGTAGACAGTAGTTAGTTAACATTTAACCAACAGAACCCTATTTCTGTTTACAGGTAAGACTTCTTAATATATAAAATAATACAAAGATGCCAAATAAGTCAGAAATAATACCAGCTATTAGGTGAATCTAGGAAGGTAGACATTTTAATATTTTATCCCACGACAAATACAAAATCATAATTGACATCATATTTCCCAAAATAGAAACATCTGAAATCATACTAAATGAAAAAAGCCAATCTCAAAAGATTACATGCTGTATGATTCCATTTCTATAACATCCTCAAAATGACAAAATTATAGAGATGGAGAACAGATTAGTGGTCACCAAGGATTACGAAGAGGGTGGGAGCAGATGAAAGAGGATGGAGACAACTGTGACTACAAGGGAGTAACAACAGGGATATTTGTGGTAATAAAACAGTTCTGTATCTTGATCATGGGGGTGGTTATACAAATCTACACATGATAAAATTGCATAGAACTTTAGATACGTGCATGAAAAAGTGACAAAATCTGAAGAGAAGTCATGGATTGCGCAGTGTCTGTGTACTGTCTTTGATAGTGTAATGTAGTTACTAAGATGTTGCTATTGGGGGAAACTGGTTGAAGGTGCACAGGACCTCTTTGTACTTATTTTTTAAACTTCCTGTGAATCTACAATTATTTCAAAATAAACCTTGGCTGAGTGTTCCCTTAATATTTGTTGTTATTTGTTCAATAGTTAAACAATAACAACCTTCAAAGGCTTAAGCAAAATGGCATCTTCAGTATAATTTATAGTTTGCAGGCTATATCACCTTGGTAGTCAAAGTTACAACAGCTGACACACACTGACTCTGACCAACTCTGCCCAATCTGTTGAATTATGAGCCTTTCTTCAAAGTCCTTCCCAACTATTTGAAGAGGCGGCATGCAAGTGTCTCCTACATGCTCGCTGACTTCTCAGCAGCTATGAATCACGTCCATTTTTGTCATCCCATGTCCGGCCCTGATGTAATCATCTCCACATGAAGTTCTTAATATGGCCAGTGCCTGGCACAGACGACTCATGTCTGTGCTGAAGGTGCTGTCCCTTGTCACTGTCCTATAGTATAATTTGCCAGCCCATGCCAAAGTTGCATTGAGCTTTCTGGAGCACTTTTCTGAAAAGGGGAGGATTCCTCTCCATGTCTTTTGTCATACTACATCACCTAGGACCCAATGTCTCCCAGAATTTTTAATGAAACAGCCCTTTTTATTTTAATTCGCAGAAAATTCTCCTTTAAGATTTAGACAAGGGCGAAATGCCATCTCTACTAAAAATGTAAAAAATTAGCCAGGCATCGTGGCTCATGCCTGTAGGCCCAGCTACTCAGGAGGCTGAGGTGGGAGGATCACCTGAGCCCAGGAAGTTGAGGCTGCAGTGAGCTGAGATCATGAAACTGCACTCCAGCCTGCCTGACACAGCAAGACTCTGTCTCAAAAAAAAAAAAAAAAAAAAAAAAAAAAATTTTAAGGATCT
>NW_016808491.1:578142-589913 GCF_001698545.2 Rhinopithecus bieti | reverse complement strand
AAAAAAAAAAAAAAAAAAAAAAACAGACATGAGTCCTAAGGGGCTAAGAAGATCTGAGTGATAATTACTACAGTGATCTAAGAATCATCATTGCCCTTAAACATTTACTTTTTTTTTGTCGTTAAAACTGGTGTCCCCCACTCTCTATCCTAAGGATGAATTTCTTAACCTAGAAGTCTCCCAGACCCCACTTAGAAGTAAATCTCTTGGATTGTTGTTATTTTTTTTTTTCTTTACCTTTATTTACTTGCCTTTTAATATTTTTTCTTTTACTCTTTTTTTCTTCTTTTCTTTTGAGACAGTCTCGCTCTGTCGCCCAGGTTGCTGTGCAGTGGCATGATCTCAGCTCACTGCAACCTCCACCTCCTGGGTTCAAGCGATTCTTCTGCCTCAGACTCCCCCAACTAGCTGGGATTACAGGCACACCCCACCACACCCAGCTAATTTTTGTATTTTTGGTAGAAATGGGATTTTGCCACGTTGGCCAGGCTGGTCTCCAACTCCTAACTTATCAAGTGATCTGCCTACCTCCGCTTCCCAAAATGCTGGGATTACAGGTGTTAGCTACTATGCCCTGCCTACCCCGCCCAATTTTTAAATGATATAAATTTCTATCAAGATTATAACCATGACACTAACTCTTGTAAAAATTCATATTTATTTAAACATGTTTATTTTTTATTTATTTATTTTCTTGAGACAGGGTATCGCTCTGTCACTCAGGCTGGAGTGTAGTGGTGCAGTCATGGCTCACTGCAGCCTCAGCCTGCCATGCTCAGGTGATCCTACCACCTGAGCCCCCTGAGAAGCGGGAACTGTAGGCATTTTCTGCTACCACACCTGGCCAATTTTTGCCAGTGTGTTCTAAGCAACCAGAACAATGCCTACTACATAGTAGACAGTCAATATTTTATTTATTGAACATGTGAAACAGGTTGTGCCTTGCAAAGACAACCTTCCTTTTGTTTCAGAAACTATTTATTGTGTTAATATTAAATTTGTATGTTTGGTAAACTTGCCCTATTTTCTTCCTCAGCCTTACCAATTAGTTATTTATTAGATCTTCGTTCTATTACATATTTTTCTTTAATGTCGTGTGTTTGTTTCTTTAATATTTTATATGATTTTGTCAAGTCTATTCTCTCCAATCATAATTCAGATTTCTGCAGTATTAGTTTGATTCCTTGCTATTTTAACGTGTTTTTAAATAATATAATAATTTTGTTTTCTCCTCTCCTCTTTCGTTAGCTCTGCCAGCTTTTTTAAAATGTCATGTTATTGTCTTATCTGTGTTTTAAAATCTCTTGTTTCATGGACTCCATATTTAATTACCCACAGAGGATAAGGAAGTATTTTGTCTAATGTTTTCTTCTTATCCATATTTGTTCCTCTTGAAAAGTGTAATTTTCATGTTTTTTAATATTATATTCTTCTACTTCATTTGGATGTTTTTGTTTTGGTTTGGATTTTTTGTTTTTGTTTTTGTTTTTTTGGCAAGATCTCTGCCAGAATTTGTTTTGCTGTTTTTTGTTTTTTGTTCTGTTCTGTTTGTTGAGTCAGGGTTTCACTCTGTCGTCCAGGCTGGAGTGCAGTGGTGCTATCTCGGCTCACTGCAACCTCCGCCTCCTGGGTTCAAGCAATTCTCTGATTCTCCTGCCTCAACCTCCCAAGTAGCTGGGATTATAGGCACACACCACCATGCCTGGTTAATTTTTGTATTTTTAGTAGAGATGGTGTTTCACCGTGTTGGCCAGGCTAGTCTCGAACACCTGACCACAAGTGATCCGCCTGCCTCGGCCACTCAAAGTGCTGGGATTACAGGCATGAGCCACCATGCCTGGCCTCTGCTAGAATTTTTTTCCCTTGTTTGTATTGGGCAAGGAAAATGTTTTTGTTTTTTGTTGTGTGTGTGTGTGTGTGTGTTTTGGTTTTTTTTGTTTTGTTTTTAATGATGGCAGTACTACTCTGATCTGCAATTTACTAAAGAATAGTGTGAGTTGAGGGCTCACAAATCTCATCTCTGCTTGTTTGTGCATTATTGATATTTTTGGTTTTGTTTTTAAGTCACTTGAAGGGCTGGATATCAATGGTTTATGTTCTTGTTTCATCTTTCAGTTACTTGGTGGGGATGGTGAAGTGGGAAGTGACTGTGAAGTGACTCCAATAAGTAGATAGCCATGAAGTAAGGTGTGCTTTCTCTCAGAAACTTCACAAAATCCTTTACATAGTTCTGCTAAATATCCACATTTGGTTTGGTTTGTTTTCCCTGAATTCTTTAGAATGACTAGGTCCCTGTGATGGCTAATTTTAGGTGTCAACTTGCCTGCTTTAAGAGACACCCAGATAGCTGTTAAGGCATTATTTCTGGGTATGCAGTGAGGGTGTTTCTGGAAGAGATTGGCATTTGCATCAGTGGAGTGAATGAGGAAGAGCTGCCCTCACCCAATGTGGGCGGGCATCATCCAATTGGCTGAGGGCCTGGATAGAAAAAAAAGGCAGAAGAAAGGCAAATTTGCTGTCTTCTGGAGCTGGGACATGGTTCTTTTCCTGCCCTTAGACATCAGAACTCCAAGTTCTCCAGCCTTTGGACTCCAGGACTTGTGCCAGTGGCCTTCCAGTTTCTCAGGCCTTTGGACTTGGACTTAGATGGAGCCGCATTACTGGCTTCTTGGGTTCTCCAGCTTGCCAATGGCCTATCATGGAACCTGGCTTCCATAAGTCTCCTCTCATATGTCTCTGTGTGTATGTGTGTTCCATTGGTTCTGTCTCTCTGGAGAACCCTGACTAATACAGCCCTCCTCACAGAAGCCTGAATATACTCTATAACATATGTTATAAGAGGTTAGACTGGCCACAGTGGCTCACGCTTGTAATCCCAACACTTTGGGAGGCCGAAGCGGGCAGATCACTTGAGGTCAGGAGTTCGAGACAAGCCTGGCTAACATGGTGAAAACCCGTCTCTGCTAAATATACAAAAAGTAGTCGGGCATGGTGGCACACACCTGTAATCTCAGCTATTCCAGAGGCAGAGGCAGAAGAATCGCTTGAACCCAGGAGGCAGAAGTTGCAGTGAGCCAAGATTACACCATTGCACTCCAGCCTGGGCAACAGAGCAAGACTCCATCTAAAAAAAAAAAAAAGAGAAGAAGAAAAAAGAGAGAGAGAGATGTTAAAAATAAACATGTGTAGGCATGGGCTGGTATATATACTTAGATTTACAAGTTCTATCTGTCGAGAGGATCAAACAATGACATCACAGTCACTTTTTTGTGGGTTGAGGGGGGCGGTCTCACTATGTTGTCCAGACTGAACTCAAACTCCCATGCTCAAGTAATTCTCCCACCTCAGTCTCCTGAGTAGCTGGGACTACAGGTGTGCACCACCGTGCCCAGCATTGCCCATATTTTAGTTTCTAGATACCATTGGCTAATAAAAAAGGAACCAAGACTCCTCAGAGAAGTTGTTGGTTCCAGGGCTGAATCAGGAAAAATGCAGGATGAGCCCAGAGTATCTTGAGGCTCATTTTGAGGACAGAAAGTAAAAAAGTTACTTGCATGCAAAATGTTAACATTAGGGGAATCTGGACAGTGGTTATTCAGATACACTCTGAACGATTTTTTTTTTTTTTTTTTTGAGACTGAGTTTTGCTCTTGTCACCCAGGCTGGAGTGCAATGGTGTGATCTCGGCTCACTGCAACCTCCACCTCCAGGGTTCAAGTGATTCTCCTGCCTCAGCCTCCCCAGTAGCTGGGATTACAGGTGCATGCCTCCACACCCAGCTAATTTTGTATTTTAGTTCAGAGTGCTTTTTACCAGTTTTCACTACCACTACAAGCATTAGCTCATATCCTCAACTGATATTATCCAACTTTAAAAATTTTGTCACGCAGTCAGTTTAAAATATCTTACATGCGGCTGGGCGTCGTGGCTCTCACTATAATCCCAGCACTTTGGGAGGCCGAAGCGGGCAGATCACCTGAGGTCAGGAGTTTGAGACCTGCCTGGCCAACATGGTGAAACCCCGTCTCTACTACAAATACAAAAAATTAGCAGGGTGTGGTGACGGCGCCTGTACTTGGGAGGCGGAGGCAGGGAGAATCGCTTGAACCCGGGAGATGGAGATTGCAGTGAGCTGAGACTGGGCCATTGCACCCCAGGCTGGGCAACAGAGCAAGACTCTATCTCAAAAAAAAAAAAAAAAACTTACATGCCCTCAGTTTTCATTTCCTTTCACTAATGCAACTGAATTTCATTTCACATTTTATCGGCCATTCATTGATAAACATCCTTCAGTAAAGTACCTGTTCATATATTTTACCCATTTTTTTCGTATTTGACTATACATTCTTTACTTATTGGTTTGCAGGAGTTACACACACACTTTTTTTTTTCTGATAATATTTGCAGGCAGTTCCTCATCCAGTATGTTGCTTCTCTTTTGCTTTTCTTTATGGTGTCTTCTGATAAACAAAAACTTTTCATTTTAATTCTAAAAAGTAAAATTTATCAACTTCTTTTATTTCTGTTTTGGGTCTTTTGTTTAAGCTTCTGTTAAGTATTATACCTTGGTTCTTGTGCAGTAAGACAAGAAACGGAAAGAAAAGATATATGCTACAGTTTAAATAGTGTTTGTCCTCTCTGAAACTCATGCTGAAATTTGATTATCATTGTGGCAGTGTTGGGAGATGGGGACCTTTCCAAGGTGATTAGGTCATTAGGGAGAATTAATGCCCTTCTTGTTGTAGCCAATTAATACTCACAGGAATCCATTAGTTATCACAAGAACAGGTTGTTATAAAGCAAATTGGGCTTCTTTGGCTCTCTTTTGCTTCCTCTCTTGCCACTTAATTCTTTCCCTTTTCTGCCATGCTATAAAGGAGCACAAGGCCCCCAACCAGATGCAGTTGTCCAGTCTTTGACTTCCCAGCCTCCAGAACTGTAAGCTAAATAAATCTCTTTTCTTTATAAATTATCCAATCTCAGGTATTCAGTTATAGCAACAGAAAACCTGCTAAGACAATATGAATATTGGAAAGGAAAAATAAGTTGCCATTATTTGCAGCTGATATGATTATCTATGTAGAAAATTCAAAAGTATATCAAAATTACTAAAATTAATGCAAAAGAAAAAATGAGAGAGTTTAGTAAGAAGTCTGGGTGTAAGATTAATGTATGAAAATCAGTTGCATTTCTATATACCACAAAAACAATTAGAAAATATTATTTAAAAAAGCTTGCTGGACACAGGGACTCACGCCTGTAATTCCAGCACTTTGGGAGGCCGAGGCGAACAGATCACCTGAGGTCGGGAGTTCGAGACCAGCCTGACCGACATGGAGAAACCCCATCTCTACTAAAAACACAAAATTAGCCGGGTGTGGTGGCACATACCTGTAGTCCCAGCTACTCGGGAGGCTGAGGCAGGAGAATTGCTTGAACAGGGGAGGCAGAGGTTGCAGTGAGCAGAGATGGCACCATTGCACAGCAAAAAAATAAAAATAAAAATTAACACCCCCACTACAGAGCTATATACTTTAAAATGGCTAAAATGGTAAATTTAAATGAGCTAAGCATGGTGGCACACATGTAGTCCCAGTTACTCCTTGGGAGGCTGAGGCAGGAGTATTACTTGAGCCCAAAGAGTTCCAGGTTACAGTGAGTTGTGATTATGTGCCATTGTACTTCAGCCTGAGAGACAGAGTAAGACCCCCATCTCTAAGAAAAAAAAAAGGAAAGGCCGGGCGCGGTGGCTCAAGCCTGTAATCCCAGCACTTTGGGAGGCCGAGACGGGCGGATCACGAGGTCAGGAGATCGAGACCATCCTGGCTAACACGGTGAAACCCCTTTTCTACTAAAAAAATACAAAAAACTAGCCGGACGAGGTGGCGGGCGCCTGTAGTCCCAGCTAGTCAGGAGGCTGAGGCAGGAGAATGGCGTGAACCCGGGAGGCGGAGCTTGCAGTGAGCTGANAAAAAAAAAAAAAAAAAAGGAAAAAAAATATTTTTTTGAGATGGGAGTCTGGCTCTGTCGCCCAGGCTGGAGTACAGTGGAGTGATCTCGGCTCACTGCAGCCTCCACCTCCTGGGTTCAGGTGATTCTTGTACCTCAGTCTCCTGAGTAGCTGGTACTGCAGGAGCACACCACCACACCAAGCTAATTTTTGTATTTTTTTTTTCAGTAGAGTTTGGGTTTCACCATTTGGCCAGGCTGGTTTTGAACTCCAGACTTCAAGCGATCTGCCCACACTGGCCTCCCAAAATGTTGGGATTACAGGCATGAGCCACCACACCTGGCCAAAAAAAAGTAAATTTAAACATAAAAAATAAAAATAAATGACTTCTAGAATAGCTAAGACAGTCTTAAAAAAATAGTAATGTGGAGACTAGCTCTATCTAATATTAAAATTTATATATCATGAAGTCAAATAATCAAGAAAAAATGTAGTATTGCCATAGGAATAGACAATTTTCTTTTCTTTTTTCTGTTTTTTTTTTTTTTTTTTTTTTTTGAGACAGAGTCTTGCTCTGTTGCCCAGGCTGGAGTACAGTGGCATGATCTCAGCTCACTGTAACCTCCACCTCCTGGGTTCAAGTGATTCTCCCTGCCTCAGCCTCCCAAGTAGCTGGGATTATAGGTGCCCGCCATCATGCCCAGCTAATTTTTGTATTTTTTTTTAGTAGAGATAGGGTTTCGCCATGTTGGCCAGGCTGGTCTTGAACTCCTGGCCTCAGATAATCTGCCCTCTTTGACCTCCCAAAGTGTTGGGATTACAGGCGTGAGGAGATCTTGGCAAATATAAAAACTTTCTTTTCTTTTCTTTTTTTCTTTTTTCTGAAATGAAGTCTTGTTCTGTGGCCCAGGCTGGAGTGTAGTGGTGTGATCTCAGCTTGCTGCAAACTTTGTCTCCCGGGTTCAAGCAATTCTCCTGTCTCAGCCTCCCAAGTAGCGGGGACAAAGATGTGTGCCACCACGCCCAGCTAATTTTTGTATTTTTAGTAGAGACGGGGTTTCTCCCTGTTGGCCAGGCGGGGCTCGAACTCCTGACCTCAGGTGATCCACCTGCCTCAGCCTCCCAAGGTGCTGGGATTACAGGTGTGAGCCACCACACCCGGCCAGCAAATATAAAAACTTGATGTAGAACACAGGAGGCATTTAGGGGGAAAAAATGGAAGTTATTTTCTTCCTCATTCCAAATACAGGTACCAACCTCATACCCATATACAATGAGCAGCTCCAGATGACTTACAAATTAAAGGGAAAACTTTTAAGGTTTTAGATGGTTTGGAGACTATATGACTTTAGGATATAAAAGGTATTCTTAAACACAATTTCAGTGTAAGGTTAGAGACATATACACTTTAGCAATTCTTTGCTTGTAAGGTTGTTTGTTTGTTTTTTCCTGAGACAGTCTCTCGTTCTGTCACCCGGGATGGAGTACAGTGGCGCTATCTCAGCTCACTCTGCCTCCCGGGTTCAAGTGATTCTCCCGCCTCAGCCTCCTGAGTAGTTGGGACTACAGATGCACGCCACCATGCCTGGTTAATTTTTGGTTTTTTGGTAGAGATGGAGTTTCGCCATGTTGGCCAGGCTGGTCTTGAACTCCTGACCTCAGGTGGTCTGCTCACCTCACCCTTCCAAAGTGCTGGGGTCACATGCCACTTTCGCAATTATACTCCTAGATGTATATAACCTAGAGCACCAGATGTATATAACCTTGCGCACCAGAAGACATATGAAAAAATATTCATAGCATCACTGTTTATAATGCAATATATAGCTAGTCTAATGCTATATATAAATAACCTGATTTATCTATTTTAATGCAATATATAAATAACCTAAAAGCTCATCAACAAGAGAAATGGGCAAATAAATTGTGGCATATTCGCACAATGGAATACTATATCACAGTGAAAATGAATAAAATACCATAGGCAATGATATATAGAAATCAAAACAAAATATTGCATTAAAACTATATGTACTGGGATTTTTTTTTTTTTTTTTTTGGAGACAGGGTCTCACTCTGTCACCCAGGCTGGAGTGCAGTGGTGTGATCATGGCTCACTGCAGCCTTGACCTCCCTGGGCTCAGATGATCCTCTCACTTCAGCCTCCCCAGTAGCTGGAACTACAGGCATGTGCCACCACACCTGGCTAATATTTGTATTTTTTTGTAGAAACAGGGTTCCGCCATGTTGCCAAGGCTGGTCTCAAACTCCTGGGCTCTAATCCACCTGTTTTGGCCTCCCAAAGGGCTGAGATTACAGGTGTGAGCTACTATACCATTTTTATAATGTTAATAATCAAGCACAACTAGGCAAAACTCATCAATATATTGTGTATGTATGTGTATCTATACATAAATACATATACATAGGTATAGACACACACACAATTTTATAAAACATGACAAGGGATAAATACAAAACTCAGGACAGTGGTTACTTCAGGGGAGGAGGTAGGGAGATGGAATCAAGAGAAGCCCAGGATTTCATCATCTCTAGTCCTTCAGCTGGTTGTTGGTTTCACAGATGTTTACTATTATGCCTCATAATTTATATATATTACACATATTTTGAATGTATCAAGTATTATGCACACACATATCCACAAAATTTAGCCTATTTTTGTCAGCACTGACATAGGTCCCAAGACCTCATGCCTCGGAATAGAGTTTCTCAACCTCAGCACCACTGACATTTTAAATTATTTGTCATGGAGGGGAGGGACTTCCCAGTGAATTATTGGATGTTTAGTAGACAGTGTATTATTGGATATTTAGACTCTATTCACTAGATGCTAGTACCATTAGAGTAGGTAGTTACGCAGGCATGAGCAGGGCAGGAGAGGGTGTCCCGCCCAAGGAATGTCAGGTGGCCATCAGATGGTCGGGCATTTGTTAAATTATTTCTCTAAAATGATCATTGGTCACAGCCAGCGCCAGGGAAAGACAGTCTCCCAATACACAGAAAACACCTAAAACTGGTGATCAGCAGCTTCCTGATTACATTTCCGGAGTTGGGCGAGTGGCCTCTAGCATGTGCACTAAGAGACAAAATGGCCGAGCTTAACTGGTATGTGACCCTTCTCTACCAACAATGAACTGGTAAGGGAAAAAAATGCCTCAGATGAGCATGTGCACAACTTCAGTAAACACAGTGCGTGTGGCCACTCCCAAGTGTTAGCAAGTCACTGCGCATGCGCACAGACTCCAAAGGAAGAATCACTCCAAAGGAGAGGAGAGGCAACCGCCCGGAAGCATATCAACTTATACAACCCCAAGTCAAAGATCAAACCACGCACTTGAATCTCTCAAGTAGCCGGCTTGGCCCACTTCCAAGTGTACTTTACTTCCTTTCATTTCCTGCTCTAAAACTCTATGCCTTATGCCCCTCGTTCAAATCCTTTTTTCTGAGGAGGCAAGAATTGAGTTGCTGCAGATTCGCTAGTAACAGTACCACCCCCCTCCCAGATGTGACAGCTAAAAAGGCCTCCAGGCATTCGCAAATATCTCCAGGGAAGCAAACTCCACTCACGGGTTGAGAATATTGCCTTAGGGGATTTCCCTTATTTTCTTCCAAATTCATTCAATCATTTAAAATGGTGTTGTAGTATAAGAAATATATTTAGTCTTTGTCCCTGGTTCCTGTCACCGACTTCCTAAAACCTTGGGAATTTCCTGAAGGAGAGGAGTGTCTTTTGTTATTTATCATGAGTCTCTTTCATAACCCCTGGGTTTACGCTAATAGGGTGATTTAGGGTAGATCCTCTAGGTAGCCTCAGTATGGTGTCAGTAGGAAAGGAGGGAGCTGGATATTAAGCTCTGTAAAAACTCTTGAACAATCAGATGTGATGAGCTTTGAGGTTGCTGAACACATGGAGGCACTGGGAGGTTGGTACGTCCAGAGACGGTATGGAAGTTCTGTACCACCACTCCTCATATCTTGCCCTGTACATGTCTTCCATCCGGGTGCTCCTGAGTTGTGTGCGTGTAATAAACTGGTAAATGTAAGTAAAGTGTTTTCCTGAGTTCTGTGAGCCATTCCAGGAAACTATCAAAGCTGAAGAGGGAATCACAGGAACCCCTCAATTATCATAATCAGTTGGTCAGAAGCATAGGGACTTGCGATTGGTGTCTCAAACAGGGGCTGTGTTATGGGACTTGAACCCTTAACCTGTGGGATTTGACACTATCTCTACATATAGTGTCCAATTTGCTGGGCGCAGTGGCTCACACCTGTAATCCCAGCACTTTGAGAGGCTGAGGTGGGTGGATCACCTGAGGTCAGGAGTTGAGGACCAGCCTGGACAACATGGTGAAACCCTGTCTCTACTAAAAATACAAAAATTAGCCAGGTGTGGTGGCAGACGCCTGTAATCCCAGCTACTTGGCAGGCTGAGGCACAAGAATCGCTTACGTCTGGGAGATGCAGGTTGCAGTGAAATGAGATTGTGCCGCTGCACTCCAGCCTGGGTGATAGAGCGATACTCTGTCTCAAAAAAAGAAAAAAAAAAAAGAATTCAGTTGAATTACAGGACACCCAGTTGGAAATTGTCTGTTGGAGAATTGTTTGTCTGTGGGGAAAAACCCCACATATCTGGTCACAGAAGTGGCCTGTGTTGTATGAAAGTGTAGAGAACAAGAGTGTGTTTTCCTCAGATTTGTTTTTTTTAATTTATTTACCATTTAAAGATTTTTTAATTTTTAAATTGAAGACCATTATTCCAAGTGAAATAACTCAGGAATGGAAATCCAAACGTCCTATGTTCCTACTCATAAGTGAGAGCTAAGCTATGAGGATGCAAAAGCATAAGAATGATACAATGGACTTTGGGGACTCAACGGGGAAAGGGCAGAAAGGGCGGTGAGGGATAAAAGACTAGACATTGGGTTCAGTGTACACTGCTTGGATGACGGGAGCCCCAAAATTTCAGAAATCACTAAAGAACTTACTCATGTACAAAAATAAATAAATAAGAAAAAAAGTTTAAAAATTTTTCAACATAAACTTTATTTTTTATAGCAGTTTTAGATTTATGGAAAGATTGTGATAGTACAGAGCATTCTTCCACACCCAATTTTTGCTCTTATTAACATCTTACATTAGTAGAGTACATTTGTCAGTTAATGAACCAATACTGACACGTGGTTGAGAAGAGTGGAAATATTTTAATAAAAATCATTAATTGTTCCAAATTTCCAGGGAAGATGGTAGTCTAGGAAAATAAAAATGAACCAGAGGCCGGGCGCAGTGGCTCAAGCCTGTAATCCCAGCACTTTGGGAGGCCGAGACGGGTGGATCATGAGGTCAGGAGATCGAGAACATCCTGGCTAACACGGTGAAACCCCGTCTCTACTAAAAAAAAAAATACAAAAAACTAGCCGGGCATGGTAGCGTTTCTGTAATCCCAGCTACTCGGGAGGCTGAGGCAGGAGAATGGCGTGAACCTGGGAGGCGGAGCTGGCAGTGACCTGAGACCCCGCCACTGCACTCCAGTCTGGGCGACAAAGTGAGACTCCGTCTCAAAAAAAAAAAACCAGTTAATGATGCCCATGAAAACCACTGTCTGTTGGATGACAGATAAACATATTGATAAGAAAGCTTCAGATTTTTGTGTTCCTTCCGTATATACCAAGTGCTTTCGCATACATTATTTTATTTAATATTCAGACAACTCCGTGATGTAAGTATAGATATTCACAGATGGGCATATTATGGCTTAGAGATGTTTAGCAATTTACTTAGGGTCACATAGTCAATCAGGGGA
>NW_016808491.1:542959-578008 GCF_001698545.2 Rhinopithecus bieti | reverse complement strand
AAAAAAAAAAAAAAAAAAAAAAGAATGAACCAGAACCAGAAAAGAAATTTCTCTTCTTTTCTTAATATGTTGTTGTTAATTCTCTCTCACACTCTGTCTCTCCCTCTCTCTCTTTCGGCATAAACAACAAACATTTATTATCTCACGCTGTCTTTAGGTCAGAAGTTCAGAAATAGCTCAGAGTCTCTCATCAGGTGACACTTAAGTAATTCTGCCTTCCTTTTTTTTTTTCCTGAGATGGAGTCTCACTCACTCTGTTGCCCAGGCTGGAGTGCAGTGGCACGATTTCAGCTCACTGCAACCTCCGCCTCCTGGGTTCAAGTGATTCTCCTGCCTCAGCCTCCTGAGTAGCTGGGGTTATAGGCACCCGCCACCATGCCCAGCTAATTTTTGTATTTTTAGTAGAGACGGGGTTTCACCATGTTGACCAGCCTGGTCTAGAACTCCTGACTTCAAGTGATCTACTTGCCTTGGCCTCCCAAAGTGCTGGGATTACAGGCATGAGCCACCATGCCTGGCCCAAGTAATTCTTAATATATTGTTGTTTATTAAAGTCCTTACTTTATTAAGATTGGATTTTTACCTAATATTATTTTTCTGTTCCAGGATCCCCTCCAAGATACCATAGTACATTAAGCTATCGTGTCCTCTTGGCTGTGACAATTTCTTTTTTTTTTTTTTTTTTTTTTTTTTTGAGGCAGAGTCTCGCTCTGTAGCCCGGACTGGAGTGCAGTGGCCAGATCTCAGCTCACTGCAAGCTCCGCCTCCCGGGTTTTTACGCCATTCTCCTGCCTCAGCCTCCCGAGTAGCTGGGACTACAGGCGCCCGCCACCACGCCTGGCTAGTTTTGTATTTTAGTAGAGACGGGGTTTCACCGTGTTAGCCAGGATGGTCTCAATCTCCTGACCTCGTGATCCGCCCGTCTCAGCCTCCCAAAGTGCTGGGATTACAGGCGTGAGCCACCGCGCCCGGCCGACAATTTCTTACTTTCCTTGTTTGTGATGACCTTCACAGTTTTAAGGTGTACTGCTCAAGTATTTTATGGAATGTCCTTCAAGTGGAACTTGTTTTTCTCATGGTTAGACTAGGGTTATATGTTTTTGGGAGAAAGACTACAGAGATAAAGTGCCATTTTCATCATGTCATATCAAGGGTGCCTATTGTTAACGTGACTCATGGTGGTTAATGTTGACCTTGATCATCTGGCTGAGGTAGTCTGTCAGTTTTCTTCACTCTAAAGTTATTTTTCCTTGCCTTTCCATATTGTACTCTTTGGAAAGAAGGCATTGCGCACAGCCCACACTTAAGGAATGGGGAACTATGCTCTACTTCCTTGAGTAAGCAGTGTTTACATAAATTATTTAGAATTCTTCTGTACAGATGATTTGTCATTCTCCCTCATTTACTTATGTTCAACCATTTAATTAGATCAGTATGGACTCATGAATATTTATTTTATACTTTGATTATAATTCAATATCTTTTCATTTGGTTGCCCAAATTTTTCCAGATTTGGCCATCGGGTGCTCTAACAGTTGCAGCTGACCTATGTGTTCCTTTGACATACCCCCCATCAACGTGGGGGTTTTTTGATTTCACTTTTTGAACACTTTCTTACTTTATGGCACAACAAGATGCTCCAGGCTCATCGTGTACATTTACTACCTCAGTCCTGGAATCAGCCATTTCTCAAGGAACTCTAATTCCTTTTTTTTTTCCCAAGACAGAGTCTCACTCTGTTACTCCACAGCCTCAACGTCCAAGGCTCAAGTGATCCTCTTGTCTCAGCCTCTTGAGTAGCTAGGATGACAGGCAGCTGCCACCACACCCAGCTAGTTTTTTAATATATATATATATATTTTTTTTTGTAGAGAAAAGGGTCTCACCATGTTGCCCAGGCTGGTCTCCAACTCCTGGGCTCAAGCAGTCCTCCCGCCTTGACCTCCCAAAGTGCTGAAATCACAGGTGTGCCACTGTACCCTGCCTGGTTCCTTTTATTAAAGTACAGTATTTGAAAGTAAAATCTAGGTACTAGGAGTTCTCATTGTTACTGGAATTAAGATTGTAAGTTTATTTTTATTTTTATTTTTTTAGTTTGAGAGTGTCAGGTGGTCTGGCCTGTCATAGGATTTTAATCTGCTAGTGCTTATTATTTACTCTGCTCAGTTTACTTTGGTCAGCAGTTGCAGATCTGCCTTGCAGGTCACTGTTAACCCTTCAGCCTCCCTTCACTTCCCAAGTTTCAGTCAAGGGTCAGCAAACTGAGTCCTGAAAATAAATAAAAATGCAAGACACATCTTCTCTTATTCAGTCCTACCTTCCTTAATGTCTGAAAATGAACCCCAGGTTGTATTTCTTAATTTTTCCATGGTGCTCCTAGGTCCCAGTTCTTATTTCTTCACATTTCAAATTGCTTCTGGGCCTTCAGGAACATCTCATTTACTTACTAAAAATGGCACTGAGTTACTATTTGGAGGAAATGCTTGTCAAATCTCACTGCTTTCCTTGATTTGGGTACAAATTGAAGTTATTCTTCATAGTCTGTAATGGGTTATGTCAGTTCCATAGTTTGACTATAGTTGAAATTTCTTTTTTGGTTCTGGTTCATTTTTTGTGTATTTTCCTAGACTGCCACCTTCCCTTGAAGTTAAGTACCAATTAATGACTTTTTTTTTTTTTTTTTTTTTTTTGAGACAGAATCTTGCTCTCTCTCCCAGGCTGGAGTGCAGTGGTATGATCTCGGCTCACTGCAAAGTCCACCTCCCAAGTTCAAGCGATTCTCCTGCCTCAGCCTCCCGAGTAGCTGAGATTACAGGTGCCTGCCACCACACCTGTCTAATTTTTGTATTTTTAGTGGAGATGGAGTTTCACCACGTTGGCAAGGCTGGTCTCGAACTCCTGACCTCGAACGATCCACCCACCTTGCCCTCCCAAAGTGCTGGGACTACAGGCATGAGCCACCGCACCCCGCTGATGACTTTCATTAAAACATTTTCACTCTTTTCAAACAGCCATGGATTCTCTCCTTTCACCAGCCCTTAACATGATTCTCCCCTAACTTACCTATTCCCAACCAGTTCACTAGCTTGTGATTTACCTTAATCTTTTCAAAGAAGTGAAAGTGAAAGAAACAGCTGTGAGTAAGGTAGCAGAGAGAAAGGGACAACTCCCTTTCTTTTCCTTTTTTTCCCCTTCTTTTCCGCTTAACCTGTTATGTATAACTCTTTCTCCCTGACCTGAAGTTAGCCTTCTGTGCTAATAGAGTTTATTTACTTTTCCTGTCTTGGCATTCTATTTGTCTACAGATATTTGAAGTAAATAAATATAATATAGATGCGCTTTGGGAGGCTGAGGCAGGCGGATCACCTGAGGTCAGGAGTTGGAGACCAGCCTGGCCAACATGGTGAAACCCCGTCTCTGCCAAAAATACAAAAAAATTAGCCAGGTGTGGTGGCTGGCACCTGTAATCCCAGCTAATTGGGAGGCTGAAGCAGGAGAATCACTTGAACCCAGGAGGTGGAGGTTGTAGTGAGCACAGATGGCGCCACTGCACTCCAGCCTGGGTGACACAGCAAGACTGTCATTAAACAAACAAACAAACAAAAAAAAACTGGCCAGGCGCGGTGGCTCACGCCTGTAATCCCAGCACTTTGGGAGGCCCAGACAGGCAGATCACGAGGTCAGGAGATTTGAGACCATCCTGGCTAACACTGTGAAACCCCGTCTCTACTAAAATACAAAAAAAAAAAAATTAGCCGGGCGTGGTGGCGGGCGCCTGTAGTCCCAGCTACTCGGGAGGCTGAGGCAGGAGAATGGCGTGAACCCGGGGGGCGGAGCTTGCAGTGAGCCGAGATTGCGCCACTGCACTCCAGCCTGGGCGACAAAGCGAGACTCCTTCTCAAAAAAACAAAACAAAAAAAGATAGATAGATAGATAGATAGATAGATAGATAGATAGATAGATAGATGCTTATAATATTGTAATTATTATAATGGACAAAATAGTTACTTTTCGGGTATCTGAGACCACATCACTTATAGGAACCATAAATTTTATTTTACAACTACAACAAAGCCTTCATTTTGGCCACAAATTCAAACCTCTCCTCTAAATCTTTTGACATATCTGTTCAACAAGGAGTCAGATAGATTGGTTAGAGTATATCTGTTTTATATTTCCTGATTCGTCTTTAGTGGAAATAATAGCCCTGTGCAAAAAGCACACCACAGCCCACAAGGTCAGTGGTAAAGCTCTTGGGTTGTCAAACAACTGGGTCAAGCTGTTGTTCTCCCGTACCAATATGGTTCTGAAAAATATTTAACTGCAGATGATCCCACAGGGCACCGGCGAATGTTCAGCCTTGAACAGGCAAACAAGCAAAAGGTCAGCGGCAGAAAAACAAAACAAAACAACAAAATACAGCCTGGAAAGCTGCTCTGTGAAGAATATGTTATTGATGTAACTGGAAAAGCAAACCTCCTCTCCACACTACGCCCCTGGGGGTGGAGGATTACTTGTATCAGAGGATAATAAGTCCTCATATTGCCTCTGTTCTGGAGCAGTGGGAGTATGAGACCTTAATCAAGAATTTAATTTAGTAGAGGGTGGTAGGAGGATGACACCTACAAAAATTTAATTTGGCACAGAATAAATACATGGGGTATTTCCAAAGCTTAATCTTGGTGTAGCAAAGCAGTGACAAGAAAGAGAGATGGATAGCTCAATTTGGGGACTGATTTTAAGCTAATTTCAAACATCTTTTATTTTTTTTTTTAATGCTTGGTTAGGCATGGTCTGAAAACTAGAAGATGAAAAAGAATTGACATTGTTCTGCAAAATAAAATGCTATCTTGATAGTGAGCAGGGGTAAAGTTACACTGATTACAGGAGTCAAATATTTCTCTTTCTCAGCATGGAAAACGTACATGTACAACGTCGTTTCTCAGAATTAATGCCTGTCTTTGGGAGATGTGGGTGTGTTTAACATAATAGTTATTTACTGGGCACCAGGAGGAATTAGGTGGAAATATCTCCAAGGGAACTGAACTTGGACTACTCACACCCACCACGGATTTTCTTGCTAGAGCCATGTTTTAAATCAAATTCAGACCTGAGAAAATGTTTGGCTTGGGAAAAGAGGAGGGATCCTGGTATGAGACCAAACCCTGTGAGTGGGGCCTGGAATCTCCTGAAAGGAGGAGGGAGATATTAAAGGAAATGTTGAAGAAGGAAATTTGAACAACATCAATGCTCTGAGATAGAAAGGCAGATGTGAAGACAAGGGGCAATAGTAGGAATCTGGTGTGCTCAAGGCCTTTGTGATGGTTTATATTCTTGTGATAATTTTATCTTGAGACTGAGTATCATTTAAGAGTTAGGTCCAGCTGCATACAACAGAAAACTCAGTGTGGAGATAAACTAGATACAAATGTATTTCTTATGCAAAGGAAGTTCAGAAGTAGTGGTTTCAGGGCTGATATGACACTCCATTTCATGTTCATTAAAGACCAGTCTTCTTTTAGTTCCATTATGCAAGCATATGGCTTTCATCATTCTTAGTATTACAAAATGGTTAGGGACTCTTTTTTTTGTTTTCATTTTTTTGGGGGCAGGGAGGGGGAGTTGCCCAAGCTGTAGTGGCGAGATCATAGCTCACTGCAGCCTTGACCTCCTGGGTTCAAGCAATCCTCCCACCTCAGCCTCCCGAGTAGCTGGGATTACAGGCATGTGCCAGCATGCCTGGCTAATTTTTGTAATTTTTTGTAGAGACAGGGTTTCACATTGGCCAGGCTGGCCTCACAAAGTGCTGGGAATACAGGCATGAGCCACCACACCCCACCTGGAAATAAAACTCTTTCTTTCTCCCTTCCTTCCTTCTTTCCTTCCTTCCTTCCTTCCTTCCTTCCTTCCTTCCTTCCTTCCTTCCTTCCTTTTTTCTTTATTTTTGTTTCTCTTTCCTCTCTCTTTTTTCTTTTCTTCCTTTCTTCTCTTTCCTTCTTTTCCTTCTTCCTGGCTTCCTCCCTCCCTTTCTCTCTCTCTTTCTCTCTGTCTCTCTCTCTCTCTCCCTCTCTCTTTCTTAGATGGATTCTCCTGCCTCAGCCTCCCAAGTAGCTGGGATTACAGGCACCCACCACCACGCCAGGCTAATTTTTTGTATTTTTAGTAGAAACGGGATTTCACCGTGTCGACCAGGCCAGTCTAGAACTCCTAACCTCAGGTGATCCACCCGCCTTGGTGTCCCAAAGTGCTGGGATTACAGGTGTGAACCACAGCACCTGACTGGAAACTCTTTAAAGAGGCTTTTCCAGAAGTCCTTCCCAGCATCTTCCACATACGTCTCGTAAGCCGTAATTTGGTCATGTGGCCATCCCTGGCTGTAAAAGTGGCTGGGAGAGGCAGTGTTTTTGCTGGTTATATTGTCACCTCTAAAAATAGTGTTGGTAAGAAGTACTGGGTAAGCCACTAGCAGTCTGTGACATAGCAGTTGTCACATAGTTAAGATTTTTTTCTCTCATGTAATAATTCCACAAGTCTTTGGTGAAGAGTTGTGTGAGGCTGGTGTGGTACATAAAGCAACAGAGCAAAAAAAAAAAAAAAAAAAAAAGGGGGGGGTGAAATACAGCTTGATCCACGTACTCACTCTGCTGCTTTTGCCCATTTAAGGGAGCAGTTACCTACTGAGGGAACTGTTTTCTAGAATTCCAGGTATCTAGGTGGAAGTTGAGGAAAGCCCACAGTGTACTTTGGAGCAGTGGGAGTGTCAGAGATGTAATGGAAAGACTCAAGAGGCTTTTGAGACAACTGTGCACGCACACACACACACACACGCACTTTGGCCCCAACCATTTCATTTCAGAGTAGGTGTATATTCATTTCCCTCTGCCTTTTTTTTTTTTTTTTTTTTTTTTTTGAGATGGAGTTTCATTCTTGTTGCCCAGGCTGGAATGCAATGGCGTGATCTCAGCTCACTGCAACCTCTGCCTCCCAGGTTCCAACGATTCTCCTGCCTCAGCCTCCCGAGTAACTGGGATTATGGGCACCTGCCACCACACTCAGCTAATTTTTTTGTATTTTTAGTAGAGATGGGGCTTCAGCATGTTTGTCAGGCTGGTCTTGAACTCCTGATCTCAGGTGATCTACCCACCTTGGCCTCCCAAAGCGCTGGGATTACAGGCATGAGCCACCACACCCGGCCTCCCTCTACCTTTTAATACTTTGTACTAAGACATAGAAATTCTCTTGCATAACCTAGTAGAGTTGTCAAATCAGGAAATTCATTATTGATAACAATACTTTACACTCTACTACATATTCCAATTTGTTAATTGCCAGTAGTGTTCTTTTTGTGTTGCTGTTGTTGTTTTGTTCATTTTTTCTGAGGAGAGTCTTGCTCTGTCATCCAGGCTGGTGTGTAGTGGTGCAATCACAGGTCACTGCAGCCTCGACCTTCCCAGGCTCAGGTGATCCTCTTACCTCAGCCTTCTGAATAGCTGGGACTACAGGCACAGGCCACCATGCTTACTAATTTTTGTATTTTTTGCAGAGGCAGGGTTTTAATATGTTGCCCAGAATGGTCTTAAACTCCTGGGTTCAAGCAATCCACCAGACTCAGCTTCCCAAAGTGTTGGGATTACAGGCGTGAACCACCGCACCCAGCCTGCGTACAGTGTTCTTTATAGCAATTTTTTTTTTCTATACAGGAACCAGTTCAGGATTATGTGTCATGTTGAATTGTCATTTCTTCTTTAATCTATTGCAGCTTCTTAGGTTTTCCATTTTTTTTTTTTTTTTTTTTTTTTTTGAGGCAGAGTCTCGCTCTGTCCCCGGGACTGGAGTGCAGTGGCCAGATCTCAGCTCACTGCAAGCTCCGCCTCCCGGGTTTAAGCCATTCTCCTGCCTCAGCCTCCCGAGTAGCCGGGACTACAGGCGCCCGCCACCTCGCCCGGCTAGTTTTGTATTTTAGTAGAGACGGGGTTTCACCGTGTTAGCCAGGATGGTCTCGATCTCCTGACCTCGTGATCCGCCCATCTCGGCCTCCCAAAGTGCTGGGATTACAGGCTTGAGCCACCGCGCCCGGCCTCTATTTTTTTTATGACATCGACATTTTTGACTCCTTATTCACCTTGCAGAAAGTGTAAACAACTGGAGCAATTTTGCCTCCAGAGGACATTTGGCAATTTCCGGAGACATTTTTGGTGGACAAAACTGGAAGAACTGGAGATACATGGGGTGATGGTTGCACAACAATGTAAATGTACTTAATGCCACTGAACTGTACACTTCAATATAGTTAAAATGGTAAATTTTATGTTAGGTATGTTTTACAAAAATAAACAGAAAAATTTGGCCAGGCATGGAGGCTCACTCCTGTAATCCCAGTGTTTTAGAAGGCCAAGGCGGGTGGATCATCTGAGGTCAGGAGTTCAAGACCAGCCTGGCCAACTTGATGATACCCTGTCTCTGCTAAAAATAAAAAAACCTAGCTGGGCATGGTGCCTGTAATCCCAACTACCCAGGAGGCTGAGGCAGGAGAATTGCTTGAACGTAGGAGGCAGAGGGTGTAGTGAGCAGAGACCACACCACTGCCCACCAGCTTGGGGGACAGAGTGAGACTCTGTCTCAAAAAAACAAAAACAAACTGGAAGGAGGGTGCCACTGATGCTACTGGAATGTAGTGAGTACAGGCCAAGAATGCTGCTAAACATACTCTAATGCGCATGACAGCCTCCCACAAAAAATGATTATCCAACCCAAAATGTCAATAGTGCCACGGTTGAGAAATCCTGGTATGAATTATGAGCACAACCTTGCTAAAGCGTATTAAGTGTGTATATCTTCTGAGCAAACAGTCTCACTTCTAGAAATGTATTCTATGGAGATATGACTAGTGAGCAATGATGTATACACAAAGGCTTTTTATTGCAAATACCATTTATAATAAAGACAAATTTTAAAACCACTTAAATGTCTATCATAACAGCCAGGCAAGTTGGCATGAACCTGTAGTCCCAGCTACTCACTTCAGGTCAGGAGTTCAAGTCCAGCCTGAACAACATAGCAAGACCTCATCTCCAAAAAGAAATGTCCATCACAAATGAGAATGGTAAAATCAATTTGGAGTACATTCATAAAAAGGAAAACTATGCATCTTCTTTTCTGTGGGCACTAGAGGGGGACAGAGTCTTGCTCTGTTACCCAGGCTGGCGTGCAGTGGCACAATCACTACAGCCTCGACTTCCTGGGCTCAAGCAATCCTCCCACCTCAGTCTCCTGAGTAGATGGGACCACAGGCATGTGCCACTATGCCTAGCTAAAATTTTTATAATTTTTCTGTAGAGACAGAGTCTCCCAATATTGTCCAGGCTGGTCTCAAACTCCAGGACTCAGGCAATCTCCCATCTTAGCCCTCTCAAAGTGCTGGGATTACAGGTGTGCGCCACTGCACCTGACCACACCTACTTTTAAAAAGAAGTTTTAGGCTGGATGCGGTGGCTCATGCCTGTAATCCCAGCACTTTGGGAGGCTGAGGAGGGGGAACACCTGAGGTTAGGAGTTCGAGACCAGCCTGGCCAACATGGTGAAACCCCGTCTCTCCTAAAAAATGGAAAAAATAATTAGCCAGGTGTGGTGGTGGGCACCCACAGTCACAGATACTTGGGAGGCTGAGGCAGAGAATCGCTTGAACCCAGGAGGCAGAGGTTTCAGTGAGCCGAGATCCCGCCACTGCACTCCAGCCTGGGTGACAGAACAGGACTGTCTCAAAAAAAAAAAAAAAAAGTTTTAGATGTAAACATGAAAAGATGTTTATGACATACTAGGTAAGCCAAAGACAGGTTTCAGGCCTGGCACGGTGGCTCACGCCTGTAATCTCAGCACTTTGGGAGGCCTAGGCGGGCAGATCACCTGAGGTCAGGAGTTCAAGACCAGCCTGGCCAACATGGTAAAACCCCATCTCTACAAAAATACAAAAATTAGCTGGGCATGGTGGCAGGTGCCTGTAATCCCAGCTACTCGGGAGGCTGAGGTGGAAGAATCGCTTGAACCCAGGAGGTGGAGGTTGCAGTGAGCCAAGATCGTGCCATTGCACTGCAGCCTGGGTGACCGGGCAAGACTCCATCTCAACAAACAAAAACAAAAACAAAACACCCAAAAAAAAAAACAAAAAAGCAAGTTTCGAAACAATACAGTATACATAATCTCCCGTATGCTTAAAAACCATAAAAATTAATGTGAATATTTCAAAGTCTCAGACACATGCCAAATTGTTAACAATGATTATCTCTGAAGGGTAGTATTAAAGAGGAACTTTCAGTTTCTCTAGTTTGTTGGAATCATGAATCAGAAATATATAAACATTGAAATACAATAATCAGGTTAATATCCAACAGTTACTAATTAAATAATGACTGGCAATAATTCATGGAGCAAGAAAAGGCACAGCTCAGAGTTCTACGTGGATGGTTTGGTACATTACAGAAGCAACTGCCACACCCTCAAAACCCAAAGAAATTTTTTTTTCCAAGACAGGGTCTTGCTCTGTTGCCCAGGCTGGAGTGCAGTGATGCACTCACAGCTCACTGGGGCCTAAAACTCCTGGGCTCAAGCAGTCCTCCCACCTCAGCCTTCTGAGAAGCTGGGACTACAACATGCAGCACCACTCCTGCCCTAATTAAAAAATTTTTTTTGTAGAATCAGGGTGTCATTGCTGCCCAGGCTGGTTTCAAACTCCCGGGCTCAAGTGATCCTCCTCCCGCCTTGGTTTCCTAAAGTGTTAGGATTACAGGCATGAGGTACAGTTTCTGGCTCACAATGATTTCTCAGAAGGTGATTCTGAGACAGGGTGAGCTGTCTTGTGGGTGAAGGAAATGGAAATTTTCAAGAGATCTGCGACTCTCTCAAAGCCATTGAAAGCATCTGCTTAGTCACATTATATTGTTGTTGGCCTCTGACCATTAATTTGTAACATTATTTTTCACTGGAGAAGCCTAAAACATCTTAAAAGTCAAATGGAAAAATTTCAATGGCAAGTTATAATACAACTAATAGTAGGTTACAATCCATTAATGAGTCATCAAACCTATTTAGTAGGTTAGAATCAACTTTTTTTTTTTTTATTTTTTTTTTTAACATGACAGACAAGATTCAAATCAAATAGCATAAAAAATTTTGTACTGGGGTCTGAATAAATATTTTCCTTTTTGTGGGTTGTGGGGGTCAAAAATTTGAAGGTTATAATTACACACTTAAAAAATGGGAGTCTTAGCAAGCCTTCAGGGTTAGGAGAGTCCTTTGTTTGTCCTTGTTTGATAACTTAAGCTTAAAGTTGTTGTCAGTGTCATATCCTTTAATATTTCAATTTAATTAGGCATTTTCAATCTCCTATATACTTGAACATTACTTTTTAACATTGGAGAATTAAACTTCATAGACTTTATTTATTTATTTATTTTTAATTTTTTTGAGACAGAGTCTCACTCTGTTGCCCAGGCTGGAGTGCAGTGGTGAGATCTTGGCTCACTGCAACCTCTGCCTCCTGGGTTCAAACGATTCTTGTGCCTCAGCCTCCCAAGTAGCTGGGATTACAGGCATGCACCACCACACTTGGCTAATTATTTTTTTGTATTTTTAGTAGAGATGGGGTTTCACCATGTTGGCCAGGCTGGTCTTGAACTCCTGAGCCCAGGTGATCTGCCCATTTCGGCCTCCCAAAGTGCTAGGATTACAGGCGTGAGCCACAGTGCCCAGCCTAAACTTCATAGACTTAAAAAGTCACAAAACAGGGAAGATAACGTTGTCCATTTTATGGTAATTGTTAAAAGCGTTAATAAAATAAAATGGATTGGAGTATCATATCCTGTTCTAAAGATTCAAAGCATTATTTTCATTAAGACATTTAAATTTCTGCCTTCTCTTATTTTCATTTTTTTGAGAGCTATAGAAAACTTTATGTTATTTTTGCCTTAACCCAACTCAATTATAAAATTATATCACAATATTGTTAATAAATTAATTTTATGGTGTTATACAATTTTGAATTTTAAGATAACAGCGCCACCTGGTGGTGACTCTAAACATGTTTCATTTCTCTTTGGTATACATACCTAAAAGTGGAATTGCTCTTTTGGCTGTGGACATTCAGGAATTGGCAATTATATGTAACTTGAGAGACTGCCAAACTGTTTTTCAAAGCTACTGAACCATTTTACACTTCCACCAGTAATGTATGAGGGTTCCAATTTCTCCACATCCCATCCAACACTTGTTACTTTCCATTTTTTTATTAGAGTCATCCTAGTGGGTATACAGTGGAATCTTACTGTGGTTTTGATTTGCATTTCCCTAAGTAATGCTGTTGAGCATCTTTTCATGTGCTTGCTGCTGTTAGTATATCTTCTTTAGAAAATTATCTATTCGGGGCCAGGCATTGTGGCTCACACCTGTAATCCCAGCATTTTGGGAGGCTGAGGCAGGAGGATTCCTTGAGTTCAGGAGTTTGAGACCAGCCTAAGCAATGTGGTGAGACTCTGTCTCTACAAAAAATACAAGCCTGTGGTCTCAGCTACTCAGGAGGCTGAGAGGGGAGGATCACTTGATCCCAGGAGATTGAGACTGCAGTGAGCCATGATTGCACCTGAGCAACAAAGTAAGACCCTGTCTAAAAAAGAGAAAAAAGAAAAGAAAAAGTATCTATTCAAATCGTTGCCAATGTTTTAGTTGGGTGTTCATTTTTCTGTTGCTGTTGTAAGAATTCGGCGTATGTACTGGATACTGGAGCCTTATCAGGTATGTGATTTATAAGTATTTATTTTCATTCTCTAGGTTGTCTTTTTGCTTTCTTGATAGTGTCCTGGGATGCACAGATTAATTATTTTAATTCTTATGAAGTTCAATGTATCTTCTTTTTTTCCCTTCTGTGGCTTGTGCTTTTGGTGTCATATTTAAGAATCCATTGCCAAATCCAAGGTCACGAAGATTTACCCTTATGTTTTCTTTCAAGAGCTCTATAATTTTAGCTCCTACATTTAAGGTCTTTGATCCATTTGGGGTTAATTTTTAGAGCCATCTCTATCATGGCCACCATCAGACCCTTCGTGAAGCCCAAGATCATCAAAAAGAGGAGCAAGAAGTTCATTTACCACCAGTCAGAACAATATGTCAAAATTAAGCATAACTGGTGGAAACCCAGAGACAGACAACTGAGTTCATAGAAGATTCAAGGGCCATATCTTGATGCCCAACATTGGTTATATGGGAGCAATAAAAAAACAAAGCGCATGCTGCCCAGCGGCTTCTGGAAGTTTCTGGTACACATTGTCAAGGAGTTGGAAGGGCTGCTGACACACAGCAAATCTTACTCTCCTGAGATAGCTCACAATGTTTCCTCTGGAACTGCAAAGCCATCATGGAAAGGGCAGCCCAGCTGGCCATCAGAGTCACCAGTCACAATGCCAGGCTGCACAGCAAAGAAAGGGAATAGACAGCTCATGTGCACGTTTTATTTGTGTTGAAATAAAACCATAAAAACTGTGAAAAACTAATTTTTATATAACTTTTGAGATGGAGTCAGGGGGTGGATCCAAAACTCATTCTTTTGTGAGTAAGAATATCTAGTTAATAAGAATATCTGGGGCCGGGCTTGGTGGCACATGCTTGTGATCTCAGAACTTTGGGAACCTGAGGAGGGCAAATCTCTAGAGCCCAGGTGTTCAAGACCAGTCTGGGCAACATGGTGAGACCTTTCTCTACAAAAAATACCAGCCTGCAGTCCCAGTTACTCAAGAGACTGAAGTGGGCCGATTGCGTGAGCCAGGTTGAGGCTGCAGCGAGCCGAGATCCACACACCAATGCACGTCAACCTGGGCTACAGAGCAAAACTGTCACAAAAAAAAAAAAAAAAAAAAAAAGAAAAGAAAAAAAGAGAAAAAGGCTATTCTTGCCCCATTAAATAGTCTTGGTATGCTTGTTGAAAATCAATAGACCATAAGTGTATCGGTTTATTTATTCTATTACTTGATCTGTATGTCTATCCCCATGCCAGTACCACACTGGTTTTTGTTTTTGTTTTGCAATTATTAGACTTTATTTTTTAGAAGAGTGCTAGATTCACAGAAAATTGCGCAAAAGTATTGAGAGTTTCCACATACTCCCTCCTCCACTATTAACACCCCCAGTTGGTATGGTAAATTTAATATAATCAATAAACCAACACTGACATATCATTATCCACCCAAATCCATAGGGTTCACTCTAGTTGTAACTTCTGTGAATTTTGACAAATATCTAATGACATATCTGTAACACCGTGGTATCATACAGAATAGTTTTACTGCCCTAAAAATCTTCTGATCTCTGCCTATTGATCCCTCCCTCCTCACTAACTACTGGCAACCACTGATCTTTTTTTACTATCTCCACAGTTTTGCCCTCTTCAGAATGTCATATATTTGGAAATATACAGTGTGTACCCTTTCCAGACTGGCTTCTTTCGCTTAGTAATATGCATTTAAGTTTCCTCCATGTCACTATGGCTTTCTTGGGTCTTTTTTTTTTTTTTTTTTTTGGTTTTGTTTGTTTGTTTGTTTTGAGACAGTGTCTCACAGTAGCAAGATCTTTAAAAATAGGCATTAAAAGTTTAATCCGATAACAGAATTTCAAGAAGACAAAAAAAACAAAACAAAACAAACAAAAAACCCTAGTTATTTGCAAAGCAAAAGAGCGTGCTAACAATTTGTAAGTATTTTGGTAAAGAAAAGTACCAGGGGACCAGGCACTGTGGCTCACACCTGTAATACCAGGACTTTGGGAAACCGAGGTGTGTGGATCATTTGACCCAGGAGTTCAAGACCAGCCTGGACAACACAGCGAGACCCTGTCTTTACAAAAACTATAAGCCTGTAGTACCAGCTACTCGAGAGGCTGAGGTGGAAGGATGGCTTGAACCTAGGCGTCCAAGGCTGCAGTGAGCTATGATCACACCACTGTACTCTAGCCTGGGCAACAGGGCAAGACCCTGTCTCTATTTTTTAAAAATTAAGAAATTAAAAAAAGAAATGTTGTGAGAATTAGCAAAATATGACACAGAGACACAAAGTGAGCACACGCTATTGGGAAAATGGCACCAATTGACTTGCTTGACACAAGATTGCCAGAAATATTCAATTTGTAAAAAAAATGCATTATCTGTGAAGTACTATAAAGTGAAGCTCCATAAAACAAGGCATGCTTATATACAATACATTACCACTAAGTTACTACATTGCATATTAGATTTCCAGAATTTACTGACCCTATCTAACAGTTTCAGTACCCTGTAATCTACATATTTCCATTCCAATGCCCCCACCACAACCCGGCCTCTGGCAACCACCTTTCTATTTGCGGCTTCTATATGTTTGACATTTTTAGATTCCACACATAAGCGAGATCATGCAGTATTTGCCTTTCTGTGGCTGGCTTAAATCACTTAGCATGATGTCTTCCAGGTTCATCCATGTTGTCACAAATGACAAGATTCCCTTCTTCTTTAAGGCTTAATAGTATTTCATTGTATATGTCTTTCTGTCTGTCTATCTATCTATCTATCTATCTATCTATCTATCTATCTATCTATACATATGTCACGTTTTCTGTATCCATTCATCCACTGATGGACACTGATATGGTTTGGCTCTGTGACCCCAGGCAAATCTCATCTTGTAGCTCCCATAATTCACATGTGCTGTGGGAGGGACCCAGTGGGAGATAATTGAATCATGGGGCCAGGTCCTTCCCATGCTATTCTCATGAGAGTGAATAAGACTCATCAGATCTGATGGTTTTAAAAATGGGAGTTTCCTTGCACAGGCTCTTTCTCTTTGTCTGCTGCCATCCATGTAAGACGTGACTTGCTCTGTCTTGCCTTCCTCCATGACTGTGAGGCTTCCCCAGCCATGTGGAACTGTAAGTCCATTGAACCCCTCTTTTTTGTAAATTGCCCAGTCTTGGGTATGTTTTTATCAGCAGCATGAAAATGGACTAATACAGTAAATTAGTACCAGTAGAGTGGGGTGCTGCTGAAAAGATACCCAAAAATGTGGAAGTGACTTTGGAACTGGTAACAGGCAGAGGTTGGAACAGTTTGGAGGGCTCAAAAGAAGACAGGAAAACGTGGAGAAGTTTGGAATTATCTATAGACTTGTTGAATAGCTTTGACCAAAATGCTGATAATCATATGGATAATGAAATCCAGGCAAGGTGGTCTCAGATGGAGATGAGAAACTTGTTGGGAACTGGAGCAAAAGTGACTTGGGTGCTGTTACAGGCCTTCCATTTTATAAATGAAGCAGAGTTCTGAAAATTTGCAGCCTGACAATGTGATAGAAGAGAAAATCCCATTTTCTGAGGAGAAATTCAAGGCAGCTGCAGAAATTTGCATAACTGGCTGGGCACGGTGGCTCATGCCTGTAATCCTAGCACTTTGGGAGGCCAAGGTGGGTGGATCATGAAGTCAGGAGTTCGAGACCAGCCTGGCCAACATGGTGAAACCCAGTCTCTACTAAAATACAAAAATTAGCTGGGTATGGGGGTGCATGCCTGTAGTCCCAGCTACTCAGGAGGCTGAGGCACAAGAATTGCTTGAACCCGGGAGGCAGAGATTGCAGTGAGTGAAGACACACCATTGCACTCAAGCCTGGGCAATAGAGTGAGACTCTGTTTCCAAAAAAAATAAAAATTGCATAAAGTAATGAGGAGCTGAATGTTAATTCCCAAGAGAGTGGGGAAAATGTTGCCAGGGCATGTCAGAGGTCTTCATGGCAGCCCCTCCCATCACAGTCCTGGAGGCCTAGGAGGAAAAAATGGTTTTATGGGCTGGGCCCAGTGTTCCCAAGCTGTGTGCAGCTTGGGACTTGGCACCTTGCTTCCCAGCCACTCCAGTCATGGCTGAAAGGGGCCAATGTAGAGCTTGGACCATAGCTTCAGAGGGCTCAAGCCCCAATCCTTGGGAGCTTCCACATGGTGTTGAGCCTGCAAGTTCACAGAAGTCAAGAATTGGGGTTTCTGAACCTCCGCCTAGATTTCCAAAGTGTAGAAATGCCTGGATGCCCAGGCAGAAGTCTGCTGCAGGGGTGGGCCCTCATGGAGAACCGCTGCTAGGGTAGCGCGGAAAGGAAAGGTAGGATTGGAGCCTCCACACAGAGTCCTTACTGGGGCACTGCCTAGTGGAGCTGTGAGAAGACAGCCACTGTCTTCCAGGCCCCAGAATGAAAGATCCACTGACAGCTTTCACCATTCACCTGGAAAAGCTGCAGACACTCAATCCCAGCCGGTGAAAGCAGCCAGGAGGGGGGCTATACCCTGTAAAGCCACAGGGGTGGAGCTGCCCAAGACTATGGGAACTCACTTCTTGCATCAGCATGACCTGGGTGTGAGACATGGAGTCAAAAGTGATCATTTGGGAGCTTTAAGATTTGACTGCCCTGCTGGATTTGGACTTGTATGGGGCCTGTAACCCCTTTGTTTTGGCCAATTGCTCCCATTTAAAATGGCTGTATTTACACAATGCCTGTATCCTCATTGTATTTAGAAAGTAACTAATTTGCTTCTGATTCTACAGTCTCATAGGCAGAAGAGACTTACCTTGTCTCAGATGAGACTTTGGACTGTGGAGTTTTGAGTTAATGCTGAAATGAGTTAAGACTTTGGGGAACTGTTGAGAAGACATGATTGTTTTGAAATGTGAAAACATGAGATTTGGAAGGGACCAGGGGCAGAATGATATAATTTGTCTGTGTGTCCCCACCCAAATCTCATCTTGTAGCTCCCATAATTCCCACATGTTGTGGGAGGGATGAAATGAGAGATAATTGAATCATGGGGCTGGGTCTTTCCAGTGCTGTTCTCATGATAGTGAGTAAGTCTCATGAGATCTGATCATTTTAAAAATGGGAATTTCCCTGCACAAGCTCTTTCTCTTTGCCTGCTGCCATCCATGTAAGATGTGACTTGCTCTGTTTTGCTCCATGACTGTGAGGCCTCCCCAGCCATGTGGAACTGTAAGTCCATTAAGCACTTTTCTTTTGTAAATTACCCAGTCTTGAGTATGTCTTTATCAGTGGCATGAAAATGGACTAATACAGACACTTAGGTTGATTCCATATCTTGGCTATTGTGAACAATGCTGGAATGAACATGGGAGTGTAGATATCTCTTTGACATTGATTCTATTTCCTTTTTATATATCTATAAACTTCCTACTTAAAACTGCTTTTGTTGCATCCCATAAGTTTTGGTATGTTGTCTTTTCATTTGTATTTGTCTCAAGATATCCTTCAATTTGTCTTTTGATTTCTTCTTTGACCCATTTTATACTATTGTGTTCAGAAAAGATATTCAATATGATTTCAGTCTTCTTGAATTTTAAAGACTTATTCTGTGGGTCAAGTGCAGTGGCTCACTCCCATAATCCCAGCAATTTGGAAGACTGAGATGGGAGGAGCACTTGAGGTCAGGAGTTTGAGGCTATCCTGGGCAACACAGGGAGAGACCCCATCTCAATAACAACAATAAAAAACCTAAAAACTTAGCTAGGCATTGTGGTGCATGCTTACAGTCCCAGCTACTCAGGAGGCTGAGACACAAGAATCACTTGAACCTGGGAGGTGGAATTTAAACTGAGCTGAGATTGCACCACTGCACTCCAGCCTGGGTGAGAGCGAGACCCTGTCTGGAAAAAAAAAAAATTACTGGTAGACAGAATTACTACAGGTTGAGTTTCCCTTATCCAAAATGCTTGGGACCAGAAGTATTTTGGAATTCAGATTTTTTTTTTTTTTTTTAGATTTGAGAATATTTGCAGATGTTTTACTAGTTGAGCATTCCTAATCTGAAAATCCAAAATCTGAAGTGCTCCAGTGACAATTTCCCTTTGAGTATCATATTGGCACTTAAAAAGTTTCATATTTTGGAGCATTTCAGATCTCAGATATTCAGATTAGGGATGCTCAAACTATACTGTCATTTTGTTAATTGTTTTCTTATTATTATATAGTTCTTTCATTCCATTCATTCTCTCTTCCTGTCTTCCTTTGTGATTTGATTATTCTTTATAATGGTATGCCTGGATTCTTTTCTCTTTCTTTTTCTTTTCTTTTTTTTTTTTTGGTATCCCTGCCATGGCACGATTTCTTTCTTTTTATCTTTTGTGGATATACTATATGTTTTTCTTTGTGGTTACCATGAGCTTAACATAAAATATCTTATCACAGTCTATTTTAAGCTGACACTAGCTTAACTTTGATCACATACGAGAACTTTGCATTTTAACTTTTCTTTCCACATTTTATGTTATTGATGTTACAATTTATATGTTGTCTATCCATAACCAAATTATTATAGTTATATTTTTACTACATTAAAAAAACCTTTAGGGCCGGGCACGGTGGCTCACACCTATAATCCCAGCACTTTGGGAGGCCGAGGCAGGTGGATCACGAGGTCAGGAGATTGAGACCATCCTAGCTAACATGGTGAAACCCCATCTCTACTAAAATTACAAAAAAATTAGCCAGGTGTGGTGGTGGGCAACTATAGTCCCAGCTACTGGGGAGGCTGAGGCAGGAGAATGGCATGAACCCTGGAGGTGGAGCTTGCAGTGAGCCAAAATTGTGCCACTGCACTCCAGCCTGGGCGACAGAGCAAGACTCTGTCTCCAAACAAACAAACAAACAAACAAAAAACAAACAAACCTTTAGACTACAGTTAAAAGTGATTTATGTACCACCATTACTATAATAGAGTATTCTGAATTTGACTATTTTCACCCTTACAGTGAAAGTTATACCTGCGTATGTTTTCATTTTGTTAGCTATTATTCTTTTGTTTCAACACAAATAACTCCCTTTAGCATTTCTTGTAAGGCAGATGTAGTGGTGATGAACTCCCACAGGTTTTTTTTGTTTGTGTGTTGGGTTTTTTTGTTTTGTTATGTTTTATTTTTGGCTAGGTTCTTATCTCTCCTTTATTTCCAAAGGACAGCATTACTGTCCTTCAGAACAGTATAGTATTGTTAGTTGGCAGGTATAGTATTCTTAGTCAGGTATAGTATTTTTAGTTGGCAGGTTTTTTTGTCTTTCAACATTTTGAATATATTCCCACGGTTTCCTGGCCTGCAAGACTGAGAAATGCACCGATAATCTTATTATTATATGTAATGAGTTCCTTTTCTCTTGCTGCTTTAAAAATTCTTTCTGTCTTTGACTTTTGATGATTTGATTATAATGGGCCTCAGTGAAGATCTCTTTATATTTAATCTATTTGGGATTCTTTGGGTTTCATGGATTTGGATGTTCATTTCCCTTCCAAATTTGGGGAGTTTTCTGTCATTGTTTCTTTAAATAAGCTTTCTGTCCCCTTCTCCTTCTCTGTTCCTTCTGGAACTCCCATAATGTGTATATTAGTTTGATGGTATCTCATGATTCCTGTTGGCTTTCTTCATTTTTTTTTCTTTTTGTTCTTTTCATTGTTGTTGTTGAGACGAAGTATCACTCTGTCACCCAGGCTGGAGTGCAGTGGCACAATCTTGGTTCACTATAACCTCTGTCTCCCGGATTCAAGCAATCCTCCCACCTCAGCCTCTCTAGTAGCTGGGGCTATAGTCACGAACCACCATGCCTGGCTAATTTTTGTATTTGTATTTTTTATTTTTTGAAACAAAGTCTCGTTCTGTCACCCAGGCTGGAGTACAATGGCGCAATCTCAGCTCACTGCAAACTTTGTCTCCCAAGTTCAAGCAATTCTTGTGCCTCAGCCTCCCGAGTAGCTGGGATTACAGGTGTGCCCCACCACACCCAGCTAATTTTTGTATTTTTAGTAGAGACAGGGTTTCGCCATGTTGGCCAGTTTGGTCTCGAACTCCTGACTTCAAGTGATCCACCCACCTGGGCCTCCTAAAGTGCTGGAATTCAGGTGTGAGCCACTGTGCCCAACCCAGGTAACTTATCTTCAGGGAGCACACTGTGAAAGGAATTCTTTATCAAATCTTGGCTTTTTTTTTAAAGGTGATAAAATGAGTCCCTCACAATATTACAATATATCTCCCTTGAGAAAAGTTGGATTGGTTATTTTCATTTCCATACACATGGGCCTTCCCATTATAATTTCATAAGGGGACAATTGATGTTTTCCCAAAGGGATGGATTGCAGTGTATGCAGCACTAGTGGGAGTGCTTTGGGCCAGGGAAGGTGAAATGCCTCTGTGAACTTAGCCAATTTGCATAAGTAAAGAGGAGCCAAATGTTAATTGTCAAGGCAATGGGGGAAAATGTCTCCAGGGCATGTCAGAGGTCTTCACAGCAGCCCCTCCCATCACAAGCTGGGAGGCCTAGGAGGAAAAAATGGTTTCATGGGCCAGGGTCAGGGCCTTGTTGATTGGTGCCCTGTGCTCCAGCCATGGCTAAAAGGGGCCGATGTACAGCTCAGGGCATTCCTTCAGAGCATCCAAGCCCCAAGGCTTGATGGCTTACACATGGTGTTGTGCCTGCAGACACAAAGAAGTGAGGAATTAAGGATTGGGAACCTCCACCTCGATTTCACAGGATGTATAGAAACACCTGGATGTCCAAGCAGAGGTGTGCTGCAGGGGCGGAGCCCTCATGGAGAACCTCTGCTAGGGCAGTGTGGAAGGGAAATTTGTTGGAAGCCCCTACACAGAGTCCCCACTGGGACACTGCCTAGTGGAGCTGTGAGAAGAGGACCACTGTCCTCCAGACCCTAGAATGATAGATCCACTGACAGCTTGCACCGTGTACCTGGAAAAGTCACAGACACTCAACATCAGTCCATTAAAGCAGCTGGGAGGGAGTCTGTACTCTGCAAAGCCATGGAAGTGGAACTGCCCAAGACCATGGGAACTCACCACTTGAATCACTATGGTCTGGAAGTGAGACATGGAGTCAAAGGAGATTGTTTCAGGGTTTTAAGATTTGACTATCCCACTGGATTTGGACTTGCATGGGGCATTTAGCCCCTTGATTTTGGCCAATTTCTCCCATTTGGAATGGGTGTATTTACAGAATGCCTGTACTCACATTGTACCTAGGAAGTAACTAACTTGCTTTTGATTTTACAGGTTCATAGGTGTAAGGGGCTTGCTTTGTCTCAGATGAAACTTTGGACTATGGACATTTGAGTTAATGCTGAAATGAGTTAAGACTCTGGGGGACTGTTGGGAAGGCATAATTGTGTTTTGAAATATGAGGACAGGAGATTTGGGAGGGGCCAGGGACAGAATGATATGATTTGGCTGTGTCCTCACCCAAATCTCATCTTGAATTGTAGCTCCCATAATACCACAACCCGTGGGTATTGTGTAGGTAGCTGAATCATAGGGGCCAGTTTTCCCATGCTTTTCTCATGATAGTGAATAAATCTCATGAGATCTGATGGTTTTATAGAAGACAGTTCCCCTGCACACCTCTCTCTTGCCTGCCACCATGTAAGACAGGTCTTTGCTCCTCCTTTGCCTTCTGCCATGATTGAGAGGCCTCCCCAGTCATGTGGGACTTTGAGTTTATTAAACCTCTTTTTCTTTTTTATTTATTTATTTATTTATTTAGAGACAGAGTCTCACTCTGTCATGCAGGCTGGAGTACAGTGGTGCAGTCTCAGCTTACTGCAAGCTCCGCCTCCCGGGTTCACACCATTCTCCTGCCTCAGCCTCCCGAGTTGCCAGGACTACAGGCACCTGCCACCATGCCCAGCTCATTTTGTTGCATTTTTAGTAGAGATGGGGTTTCACCATGTTAGCCAGGATGGTCTTGATCTCCTGACCTCGTGATCCACCTGCCTCCGCCTCCCAAAGTGCTGGGATTACAGGTGTGAGCCACCGCGCCTGGCTTAAACCTCTTTTTCTTTATAAATTACCCAATCTCAGGTATTTCTTCATAGCAGTATGAAAATGGACTAATACAATGTTTCTGCAAGGGAACAAATACTGGAAAATCCTCTTCCACCATCTTGCTGATGTCACTGCTCCCACTTTTGATTACTGTAACTTTATAGTAAGTTTTAAAATCTGAAAGTGTGGGCCAGGTGCAATGACTCATGCCTGTAATCCCAGCACTTTGGGAGGCTGAGGCAGGTGGATTACTTGAGCTCAGGAGTTCGAGACCAGCCTGGGCAACATGGCAAAACCCTATATCCACCAGAAATACAAAAAATTAGTGGTGTGGTCATGCATACCTGTGGTCCTAACTACTCAGGAGGCTGAGATGGGAGGATCACTTGAGCCCAGGAGGTGGAGGTTGCAGTGAACCGAGATTGTGCTACTGCATTCCAGCCTAGATGACAGAGTGAGACCCCGTTTCAATTAAAAAAACATCTGGAAGTATGAGTCCTCCAATTTTGTTGTTCTTTTTCAAATTGTCTTAGCTACTGGGGATCTCTCACAAGTCCACATTAATTTGAAGATTGGCTTTTCCATTTCTATGAATAAAGCTATTATAATTTTGATAGGGATTATAGATTGCTTTGAGGAGTATTGTAATTTGACAATTTTAAGTCTTTCAACCCATGAACGGGAATGACTTGCCATTTATTTAGGTCTTCTTTAGTTTCTTTCAGCAATGTTTTGCAGTTTTTGGTGTACAAATCTTGCATTTTTTGGCTAAATTCATTCCATGTATTTTATTCATTTTGACATTCTTATAAACGAAATTTATTAATTTCCTTTTTGGATTATTTATTACTTGTGTACATAAATAAGGTTGCATTTTCAATATTCTGCTTCCTACAACCTTAGTAAACTCATTTATTAGCTCTTATAGTGTTTTTGGTGGATTCCTTAGGATTTTCTAGATATAGGATCATGTCATCTGCAAGTAAAGATAGTTTTACTCCTTCCTTTCCAGTCTGGGTGCTCTTTTTCTTTTTCTTACCTAATTGTTCTGGCTATTGCTCCCAGTACAATGTTGAATATAAGCACCCAAAGTAGGCATCTTTGTCTTACTCACCTGTTTTGGGTATAGCACCTGAAATAGTCATATGAATCATTTCCTAAAGACTGCAGTTCTCCCCAACCTCTGTGGTTAATGCCCAACTACTTATTTTCCAGATTTCAACATGTTTCTTACTGCTAGACTCCTTGCTGCCTCATTCTACATCCTTGACCTACTACTTACTGTCTTGTTTTCTCAATACTGGATTGCTCCTACTAACTGCACTTGGATTTTTCACGTGAACCCCTAATGCACCTGTTTCTACTCAACTACGAAACTGCTAGAAGAGGTTGGTGGACATTCCACATGAAAAGATATAAAATTATCATCTTGGAGAATGCAAAAACTTATTAGAGCACTCTCCTCCACACGTTGTTCAAGAGCTTTGGTGTATTTCTCAATTCATAGATTGGTTCTGCTTCCAAAATCCAAGGAGAATGAGAACTGGAGAAGTTTTTAGTAGCTTTTTTTTTTTTTTTTTTTTTTTACCAGATCCCACTGGTGCTCAAGGTAGTCATAAAAGTTACACCTTTATTTCTTAGTTCACAATTCACTTATTTTTGTTTTTGAGACAGCATCTCACTCTGTCACCTAGGCTAGAGTGCAGTGCCATGATCACAGCCCACTGCAGCCTCAACCACCCAAGCATAAGGGATCCTCCTGCCTCAGCCTCCCAAGTAGCTGGGATCACAGGCATGCACCAGCACATCTGGCTAATGGCTATTTTTTTTTTCTTTTTTTTGTAGACATGGAGTCATGTTCTGTTGCTTGACCTGGTTTATTCTTCATTGCTTAGCTATTATTCTCCAAAGCACAACTGTAAATGGTGGTTGGATCTTGAAGTTTCCTGCATCAGTCATGTCCTGTTAAAAAATTTTCTTCCAGGGCCGGGCGCGGTGGCTCAAGCCTGTAATCCCAGCACTTTGGGAGGCCGAGACGGGCGGATCACGAGGTCAGGAGATCGAGACCATCCTGGCTAATACGCTGAAACCCCGTCTCTACTAAAAAATACAAAAAAACTAGCCAGGCGACGAGGCGGGCGCCTGTAGTCCCAGCTACTCGGGAGGCTGAGACAGGAGAATGGCGTGAACCCGGGAGGCGGAGCTTGCAGTGAGCTGAGAGCCGGCCACAGCACTCCAGCCTGGGCGGCAGAGCAAGACTCCGTCTCAAAAAAAAAAAAAAAAAAAAAAAAAATTTCTTCCATACATTTTTTTTTCTTTTTAGAGAAAAGGTCTTATTCTGTCACCAAGGCTAGAGTGTAGTGGTATGATCATAACTCACTTTAGCCCCCTCAAACTCCTGGGCTCAAGTGATACTCCCTCCTCAGCCCTCCTGAGTAGCTGGAACTACAGGTACATGTCACCATGTCCAGCTAATTAAAAAAAATTTTTTTATACAGACACGGTCTCACTATGTTGCCCAGGCTGGTCTTGAACACCTAGCCTCAAGCAATTCTCCTGCCTTGGCCTCCTAAAGTGCTGAGATTACAGGCATGAGCAACTGCACCTGGTTTTCCATAAATTTTTTTATTTAAAAAAAAAGGTGGAATTCACATATGAAACTAACAATTTTAAAGCGAAAATTTCATTGACATTTAGTGTAATTACTATGTTGTGTGACTACTACCTCTATCTAGTTCCAAAACATTTTCATCACCCCAAAAGGAAACTCCATACCAATTAAGCAGTTACTCTCTATTGCTCCCTTCCCTTGGCCTCTGGCAGCCACCAATCTGCTTTCTATCTCTACAGATTTGCATATTATGGACATTATTTATAGAAATGGAATCATAAAATAGGTGACCTTTTGTGTCTGCCTTCTTTCACTTAGTAAAATGTTTTTGAGGTTCATCCATATTTTAGCATGTATCAGTACTTCATTTCTTTTTATAGCTGAATCATATTCTATTGAATGCATACACCATATTGTGTTTATCCATGCATTAGTTGATAGACATTTGGTTTCCATCTTTTAGCTATTATGAATAATGGAATTCACTGGTCTTACCATGTTCCCCATCATCCTGAAGCAGCTGGATTGATAGAACAGTGGAATGGCCTTTTGATGTCACAATTACAATGCCAACTAGGTGACAATACTTTGCAGGGCTGGGGCAAAGTTCTTCAGAAGGTTGTGTATGCTCTGAATCAGTGTCCAATATATGGTACTGTTGCTCCCATAGCCAGGATTCATGGGTCCAGGAATCAAGGGGTAGAAGTGGAAGTGGCACTACTCACCATAACGCCAATCAAGTTGACACTCAGTATTAACCATCACAAGCCCTATGAAATAAAAAGTTTTATGACCCCTTTCTTCCCAGAATTATGAATGCCAATTTACTTGCTCTACATTTATACAACGTCAATGACCTGGGACAGGTAGGTTTGCAATGTTTTGTTACTTCCCCATTGTCCATATCCACTTGTGTCCTTGGCCATGGCCAACTAATTTACAGGTTGAAACATTTCCCAGCACTTTGGAAGGCTGTGTGGTGGGAGGACTGCTTGAGGCGAGGAGTTCAAGACCAACCTGGGCAAAATAGTGAGACCTCTGTCTCTATAAAAAGTAAGATTAGCCAGGTGTGGTGGCACATTCCTGTGGTCCTGGCTACTTGGGCGGCTGAGCCCAGGAGGTTGAGGCTACAGTGAGCCATGATCATGCTGCTACACTCCAGCCTGGGTGACAGAGCAAGATCTTATCTCAAAAAAACAAAACAAAACAAAACACTTTGTACTAGACTGTCTTAGTATTTGAAGCTTGAACAGATACACAGAAAAGACAGAGAAGCCACCTACAATGCATTCTAGAAAGAAGATCATGCTGCTGAGGATCATGGAAGTATCCTGGTTCCCACTGTCCAGCTTAGTTGTTCAGCTCTTCCTTAAGTTATATAAACTATCCCAGAATTCTTCTAAATTCCCCAACCCCTTTAATTTGGTTTAGATTAGCCAAATCAGGTTATTGTTGCATATAATGAAAACTTAAGGGAAATAAATTGGTTGGGAGAATGTGTTGTAGCCAGTAGCCTGTCAAGAAAATGTTGCATTTTTAAGTGGTTTTGTCAAGCTGAGAAGGGATGAAGTGAGGGAGACTTATCTGACTTTCAAGATATTTGGCTTTCAAACCATTTGTTTTCACTTCTTGACTGTGTTATCACCATCCTCCCAGAACTTTGCACCAGAAATCTGAAGGTCACCACTGATACCACCTTCCCCTCTTGGTTCCTACATCTAATCATTAGTTACATCTGCCAGGTTCCATATCTTGAGTATGTCTTTTCATTCCCACTATTACTGCCTTAGTTCAGGTTACTGCTTTTCTTATGCATTACATTACTATGGGCTTTTAAATGGCTTCTGTGCCTTTATCTACTCACAAACTATTCTTCACGCTGCAGTCAGAAGTGTTCTTTCTAAGCCAAAATTATTCACTTCCAAAATGAAGATCTAATTATGTTCACAAGTCCTCTCCTTCTTCACCCATTCCCCACTCTAGTATTAATCTAATACTAGGTTAAGCAAGGTAATGGGGTAGAAGGTCATGGGTAACTCCAAATCACACTTTAAATGAACTCTAGTCAAAGTACTGAATACATGGATATAAACTTGCTTAGTAAAACTACCTCTAATAATTTAGGAATAAATTTGCCTTCTGTGAAAGCCATCCCAAAGTACAAAAATAGTATAATTACAGGTATTTAAACTCACAAAATATCAAGGTTATGACTGAAAAATTGGCAAAGGTTTTTTGTTTCACCTCTTAGTTGAGCTGTGTAACAAATGGAAATAGAAGCACACAAATTCAAGGGACTCTAACAGACTGAGGATATTGTGGCTTTCAAAAAGGAGAGAACATTTTAGATGATATGAAGAAAATGTCACCCCATTACTCAGAATTCACTCTATTCGACAGATACATACACCCCTCAGCAAGTGCTCCTAAGGATGAGGGAAGACTAAGTTTTTTCGTGTGTGTCTATCAACACTCTTCCTAAAACACCTAATGCTTAACAACAGTCTAAAGAACACACTGGCTACTCATACCTCCTATAGGCAGAGACCTTGTCCTTTTTGTCCTGCTGTATCTCAGGTAATTAGCAGTCACTGAGCGGATGCTAATACATTTGCAAATTCCTCTGGAGCCTCTAAAGACCACATCATGAATCATCAATTCAAATGCCTATAGGAGTCGGGCAGGTGATATGATTGAGTAAACAGTCATTTAGGGCCTATAACAAAGGGGAGAGAGGCCAGGAGCGGTGGCTCACGCCTGTAATCCTAGCACTTTGGGAAGCCAAGGTGGGCGAATCATTTGAGGTCAGGAGCTCCAGACCAGTCTGACCAACATGGTGAAACCCCGTCTCTACTAAAAATACAAAATTAGCCGGGCGTGGTGGTGCGTGCCTGTAGTCTCAGCGACTTGGGAGGCTGAGGGAGGAGAATCGCTTGAACCCGGGAGGCGGAGGTTACAATGAGCCGAGATCCGCGCCACTGCACTCCAGCGTGGGCGACGGCGAGACTCCGTCTCAAAAAACAAAACAAAAACAAAGGGGAGACTACAACTATATAAGCCATCTCCAGGCTAGTTTCTTTAACGAGTCTTCATATAATAATCTCCTCAGGGTCCTGTTCTATCCCTACAAAATACAAAACAGTTCCTCGTGTCTTCCTTCAAATATACTACAGTCTTTAGCTCATCAGGGTAGCTGAGTTAATCCACGGCGTAATCCCAAAAGCGAAACTTAATGTCAGGATCGATCTCATCTCAACACTCATTCCAGAAGTAAAAACTTCTGCAAGTTCAGCTTTTGATTATGAATTCTTCAGCGCGACTTTTGCAGAGAGCTCTGTTCCAAGAAGCTGGCGGCTTAACACAACTATCTACTCATGCACAAAGTGAGGCCGGCTTGGGTCCAGATTCGGCGGGAGAGTGGAAAAGTTACGCGGGCCGACTTTAACCACAAAGGCAATTTCTGCCTAGGGCCAGCGTTCCTAGAGGGGCCCAAGGGCGCGCCAGGCTCGGGCGTAGGGGCAAGAAGACCCAGAGCTAAACCACCCCCGGAGGGCCAGCCGAGGAGAGGGCGGGCTCAGGGCTCAGTGACCCTCCCAGCTCGCAGCCGGCGCTGGAACACGATAGCGCGAGGAGAAACCCCTAGGGTCCGCGAAAAGGCGAACGTAGCGGATGACGCTGCCCAGACGTTAGGCGCCGACTGGTGCCTGATTGTCACCGTAGGACCAGTGAGGGGGCGGGGCGGAGCAGTGCCTCAAAGCGCCTGCGCGGAGAGCCCCCTCTCGGGGACCAGGCTGGGAGGCCAGGAAGACGAACTCGGGTTGCTGGAGGGCCGCTGCATACGCAGGCGCACTCGGCGATCCCGGCTTTTCAGCGCCACCGTTCCCGCACAGGCCTTGGGGCGGGGCCTCGGGTGCAGGGGCGGGGCCGGGGAGGGGATAAATGCGGAGGGACTGTTCAGCTTTCGCTCTCCGCTCGCCGCCGTAGTAGTCGCAGTCACCTCCTCTGATCTACTAAAGTCATGTTACCCAACACCGGGTAAGGGGGTCGGGGCGGCGCGGGGAGAGACCCGGTCGGGCGAAGGGCGCGTCTCGGGGGGGCCGCCGCGGATCGCCCGGGCTGGCCGGCCCGGCGGTGGGAAGTCAAGGATGCTGCCTGGGCAGGCTGTAAGCTCTGGTCCGCGCTGGGCGCTGTGCACCGAGAATCTGCGGTAACGCGTGAAAAGGAACACAAAGTTTTGTGTTACAGGGTGGCAGCAGTGTAGAAACTTCTTCCACTGGTAAAGGGCGGAGGGTAAGTCACCCCTCCGCCCGCAGTGCTGGCCCTCCCTGAATTTAGCAGGAGTGCATGCCTGGCCGACTGCGTGCGAGTTCTAGGTGAAAGGTCGCAGGAGCAGCTCCAGAGTTTAAATGTAGAGTTTTCACTGTTGCTGACGCTCAATTCTAGAGTAATAATAGAGTGTTTAAAAACTGATTTCCAAATTAGAAACAAATTAAACCGATCTTAAAACATGGGTATCTTTTAGGGATTTTTTTCACCTTAAAAAATTGTGTTAAAATACGTATAAACTTTGCCATCTTAACCATTTTTTAAGTGTACACTTTAGTAGTGTTAAGTAGATTCATATCGTTGTGCAGTCAATCTCCAGAACTTTTTTCATCTGCAAGCTGGAACTACCCATTAAATAACCCCACTTCCCCACCTCCGCTCATCCATTGGCAACCACCATTCTACTTTCTGGTTTTTGTAAGGTCTGGGTATCTTGAGTTGGTGTTGTCAGATTTCGTGATTTGCCTGAAACATGCAGGCATATAGCCAAAGACTTAAAACAGTTCAAAGAGTATAGGGTAAAAAGTGAGTCTCCCCATCCGTAAAATCTTGTCCCCCAGTTACTTATGTTTCTGTTTCGTGCATGTATAAACATATTTTGTATACATCCAGACCCCCCCACACACAGATAGACACACACAGACACACACACCCTTTCTTAAAAGTAGCAGCAAACTCTATTCTTGGGTCTTGCTACTTTTAGTTGGTCTTGGGACATTCTTTCTTTTTTTTTAAAGACAAGGTCTCCCATGTTGCCCAGACTGGCCTCTAGCCTCGAACCCCCAGGCTGATGTTCCTCCCTTCTTAGCCTCTGGAGTACTTGGGATTACAGGCATGCACCACTGTGCCCAGGGACAAACATTTTTGGTACATGCAGCTCTTCCGCCTCCTTTTTTTTTTTTCTTTTGAGACAGCGTGTCGCTCTTCTCCCAGGCTGGAGTGAAGTGGCGTGATCTCGGCTCACTGCAACTTCCGCCTCCCGGGTTCAAGCGATTCTCCTGCCTCAGCCTCCCTAGTAGCTGGGACTACAGGCGCGTGCCACCACGCCGTGCTAATTTTTTGTGTTTTGGTAGAGATGGGGTTTCTCCGTGTTAGCCAGGATGGTCTCTATTTCCTGACCTCATGATCCGTCCGGCCTCGGCCTCCCAAAGTGCTGGATTACAGGTGTAGCCACCGTGCCTGGGCCCCTCCTCCTTTTTTTTTTTTTTTTTTTTTTTTTTTTTTTTTTTTTTTTGAGACGGAGTCGTCGCTCTGTCGCCCAGGGCTGGAATGCCAGTGGAGCAGTCTCGGCTCACTGCAAGCATCCGTCTCCCGAGTTCACCGCCATTCTCTGCTCAGGCCTCCCGAGAAGCCTGGGGGACTACAGGCGCCCCTCCACCACCCCAGGCCTATTTTTTTGCTGTATTTTTAGTAGAGACGGGGTTTCACTGTGTTCGCCAGATGGTGTCTCGATCCTCTGGACCTCATGAGTCCGCCCGCCTGGGCCTCCCAAAGTGCTGGGATTACAGGCGTGAGCCACCGCGCCCGGCTACAACCGCCTCTTTAATGATCGCCCTCCTTTTGTACCAGCGCTGAGTATGCCAGTTATGGCCAGAACATGCTTTGGTTCCAGAAGTGTTTTCGGATTTCAGATTTGGTTTGCTCAACCTGTATATGAATAACCTTTGTTTATTACCTGTTCCTATTGTTGGATACTAGACTGTTTCCAGTTTTTTGGATACTCTTTTTGCTTCCATGGGGGGGGGAATTTTGATACTTGTATTTCTGCAATTTGCATATATGTAAGATTTCTCATTTGCAGTATATGCTAAGTGTATATGTAGGGATAAACTCCTGGAAGTGAAATTGCTGGATCAAAGAGTAGATGTGGCTGGCACAGTGGCTCACGCCTGTAGTCCCAGTACTTTGGGAGGCCGAGGTGGGCGGATCACTTGAGGTCAAGAGTTTCAGCCTGGCCAACATGGTGAAACCCTGTCTCCACTAAAACTACAAAATTACAAAAATTACAAATACAAAAATTAGCTGGGCCTGGTGGCGGGCACCTGTAATCCCAGCTACTCAGGAGGCTGAGGCAGGAGAACCGCTTGAACCTGGGAGGCGGAGGTGGCAGTAAACCGAGATCATGCCACTGCCCTGCCCTCCACCCTGGGTGAAAGAGTGAGACTCTGTCTCAAAAAGAAAAAAGAGTAAATGCAGTTTATATTTTGATAGATATTGCCAGATGACCCTCCAGAAGGGTTGCACACCCAAAAGGATAAATGAGACCCCCTAATCCCACATGCTGGCTAACTGCAAAATAGTTAATGATGAAAATCTAATTAGAGAAAAAAGTATCACCTCATTATTGTTAAAATTTGCATTTATTTTATCACAAGTGTGGATTTGGATCTCTTTGTATATTTAAACCAGGGACAATTTGATCTCCAGAGGACATCTAGTAATATCTGAGGACATTTTTGATAGTCACAATTGAATGGGGATGCTAATGGCATCTCATGAGTAGAGTACAGGGATGCTGGTACACATCCTACAATGCACAAGCGTTCCCTACAACAAATAATTATGTAGTCCAAAAAGTCAGTCATGCAGAGGTTGAGAAACCCTGGTTTAAAGCCATCTATGTATCTTTATATTTGTCTGGCTTAACAAATGAGGTTTTTGATTAATCTCTGAGGGCTCTGTGTATTTTAAAAATTTGTCTTTTATCATGTTACAAATGTTTTCCAGTTTTTCATGTTGCATCTGGACTTTGATTATACTGTTTATTTAACATGGAGAAACGTGTTTTTGTAAAGCGAGAGTTATCAGTCTCTTAGGGCTTTTGCATTTTTGTGAGAAGCCTTTGAGTTAAACCAAGATCTTTCTTTCTTTCTTTCTTTTTTTTTTTAGATGGAGTCTTGCTCTGTTGCCCAGGCTTGAGTGCAGTGGTGCGATCTTGTTTCACTGCATCCTCTGCCTCCCAGGTTCAAGTGATTCTCCTGCTTCAGACTCCCAGGTTCAAGTGATTCTCCTGCCTCAGCCTCCCAAGTAGCTGGGATTACAGGCGCACAACGCCATGCCTGGCTAATTTTTATATTTTTAGTAGAGTTGGGGTTTCACTATGTTGGCCAGGTTGGTCTCTAACTCCTGACCTCAAGTAATCATCCTGACTCGGCCTCCCACAGTGCTGGGAATTATAGGTGTGAACCACTGTGCCTGGGCAGATCTTTCTATAATTAGTTTCCTTCTAATATTTTTATAGTCTTATATTTTTATATTTTTCAAATATATTTATATTGTATGTATTTTTTGTAGTCAGATTTTTTACCCCCCTGGGATTTGTTTCAGGAAGTGAGTTAGGAAGCCTACTTGATTTTTCTTCAGATGGCTGCTCAGTTGTCCTAGCAGCATTGACTTAATAATCTTTTTTCTTCTGTTCGAAATTCTACCTCTGTCATATATTAAATTCTTGTACATATAGAGGTCTGTTTCTGGACTTTCTGCTCTGCTACTTTAGTCTGTATTCATGTACCAGTACCAAACTGTTTAATTAATTAATTAATTGAGACAGGGTCTCGCTCTGTCACCCAGGCTGGGGTGTATTGGCACTATCATAGGTCACTGCAGCCTTGATCTCCTGGGCTTAAGCAGTCCTCCCAGCTCATCTTCCCATTTAGCTGGGACTACAGACATGCGCCATAATGCCTGGCTATTTAAAACAAATTTTTTGTAGAGGAGTCTCACTTTGTGGCCCAGGCTGGTCTCAAACTCCTGGGCTCAAGTGATCCTCCTGCCTCAGCCCCCAAAGCGCTAGGATTACAGATGTGAGCCACTCTACCCAGCCCAAACTATTTTAATTGCTTTAGTTTTATAAAATGTTTTAATATGTGGGAAAGCTAGTTCCCACCACATTTGGATTATTTTTCAGAATTTTCCTGGTTATACTTGGGTAGTTATTTTTCCAAATGAACTTTAGAATAATTTGTATAGTTTTTTGGAAACAATTATTCTTCCTTTTAAAATAGTTAACAAAATTTCAGCACTTTTACCTGATTTTGGGGTACCAGAGAATTTTAGTAAATTAAACTGTAAGTTAGCTCTGCATTAACAAGTTTTAGCCATCTATCAAATAATACTAAGAAATTTGGAGCCTTCTTTGAAGTGCTCTTGCCTTCTATATTCTCGTACTAATGCTTTGGACCTGGAGGACTTCCTTACTGGCACAGATCGGGGTTGTGTTAGCTTTTTTTTCTACCAATGCCAAAGACTCTGAGTGAGGAAGAAAATGCCCTTTCTCCTACTGGAAATCAATCCAGCTATACTCAAGGCAAAGAGATATGGCTTTTTCACAGCAATAGTTGGCACATTTTCTTGTAAATACTTACATTAAAAATCACTTTAACCTGTGGTCCCAGCTACTTGGGAGGCTGAGGTGAGAGACTCACTTGAGCCCAGGAGGTTGAGGCTGCCATGAGCTGTTGAGGCTGTTGCAGTAAACTGAGGACCAGAGAGACCGATATTGGGAAGACAGGAGGATGTTTATTTAAGGTACGCACCGGCTCAGTGGATTCACGTCCAAAAAGCTGAGCCTTGAACAAAAACAGATTTTAGCTTATACAGACCAGCATACAAGAGCAAAACAAAGGCAGTAAATTTTACAGTGACAAGTCACGTAATCCATAGCATAACTGCTGACCTGGCACTCACCTGTGGCCTTGCATAGCTAGTGGCCTAGCAGCTGCATTGAAAAAACAGGAACTTTGCAAATCTTACTTAAATACAAGCATTGGCAAACATAGTCATAACTAATAGTACAGGAGAGACAGTAAAGGAAATCGTTTTTCTTCTTCTAACCTTGCTTAGGGGTGTTTGGAGCTCATTTCTGCAGGCTAGGTCACCATGACCTGTCTATAGCCTTGCTTGCAGTAGTGAAAACTTGTGTTTTCACTTAACCCTTACTTTCCTTGGAGTGAATAAATGCAATATTTATTTTTCTTTAAATTTCTCCCTCAAGGCGACAGAGCAAGACTGTCAAAAGAAAAACACAACAACAACAACAAAACCACTTTAATATTTTGTGTATACTGCCTTTTGTATAAAAAAAGGAAGGGATAATTTTCACATACATGGAGTGTGACATCTATATATATGTATGTTTGCTTATCTTTGAAAACGTACAAAATGATAGGCCAGAAATTAATGAAGCTGGTCACCTATAGGTAAGAGATCAGACTTCTTTTTTAAAAGTTTTTTTTTTTTT
>NW_016808491.1:500536-540804 GCF_001698545.2 Rhinopithecus bieti | reverse complement strand
TATTGGGGTGGGAGTTACCCGATTTTCCAGGTGTTGTGTGTCTCAGTTCCCCTTGCTAGGAAAACGGATTCCCTTCCCCCTTGTACTTCCAGGTGAGGCGATGCCTCGCCCTGCTTCAGCTCTCGCTGGTCAGGCTGCAGCAGCTGACCAGCACCGATTGTCCGGCACTCCCTAGTGAGATGACCCCAGTACCTCAGTTGAAAATGCAGAAATCACCGGTCTTCTGTGTCGCTCCCGCTGGGAGTTGGAGACTGGAGCTGTTCCTATTCGGCCATCTTGCTCCGCCTCTCTAAAAGTTTTTAAGTTTCATTTATTTATTTATTATTTATTTGTTTTGTTGAGATGGAGTCTTGCTCTGTCACCCAGGCTGGAGTGCAGTGGCATGATCTAGGCTCACTGCAACCTCTGCCTCTTGGGTTCAAGCGATTCTCCTGCCTCAGCCTCGAGTAGCTGGAATTACAGGTGTGCACCACCACACCTGGCGAATTTTTTTTTTTTTGAGGCAGAGTCTTGCGCTGTCGCCCAGGCTGCACCTCCAGGGTTCAAGCAATTCTCCTGCTTCAGCCTCCCGAGTAGCTGAGATTACAGGTGCCTGCCACCCGGCCTGGCTGATTTTTTTTTTTTTTTTTTTTTGTATTTTTAGTAGAGACAGGGTTTCACCATGTTGGTCAGGCTGGTCTCCAACGCCTGACCTCGTGATCCACCTGCCTCAACCTCCCAAAGTGCTGGGATTACAGGCATAAGCCACCGCGCCTGGTCAATTTTTGTATTTTTTTAGTAGAGACGGAGTTTCGCCACGTTGGCCAGGCTGGTCTCGAGCTGACCTCAGGTGATCTGCCTACCTTGGCCTCTCAAAGTGCTGGGATTACAGGCGTGAGCCACCGCACTGGCCTTAATTCTTTTTTAACCCCACAAGTATTATTTTATATTATTGTACTCTTTCTAAAAAAGATTCCTGTACTTATTTACCAATATCTTTGGTTTTCCTCTTTTCTTGAATTTCAGACCTTCCATGTGGAAACACTTTTCTTCTGACTGAAGTGTAACCTTTAGTAAATAAGGTATAAGATAGAATGAAAAAGTATTTGGATTATAATGAAATAAATAATGCTGTAGTTATTTGCCGATGATGTAATTATCCTGCACAGAAAACCAAAATAACGTATAACTGAATTGTTATAATTAATAAAAGTTTAAGAAAATTGCTATATATAAAAGTCAACAAATAAAAATAATTTTGAGCTTGGCATAGTGGCTCATGCCTGTAATCCCAGCATTTTGAGAGGCCAAGGTGGGAGGATCGCTTGAGCCCAGGTGTTCAAGACCACCCTGGGCAACATAGTAAGACTCTGTCTCTACCAAAAAAAAAAAAAAAATCAAGCATGGTGATGCACACCTGTGATCCTAGCTATTCAGGAGGCTTAGGTGGGAGGATTAGTTGAGCTGGGGAGGTCAAGTCTGCAGTAATCTGTGATTGTGCCATTGCACGCTAGCCTGGGCGACAAAGGGAGACTCTCTCAAAAAATAACAGTAAGTTAGATTTCTACACAAGCAAAAATCTGCAAGAAGTATATAGTACATAGCAATAAAAATGAGAAGTTCAAAATCCCAGATATGGACTGCACCGCAGACAAATTATGTATATTCTTCAGCAAATAAATGGGATAAAGAGAAGGGAAGCTGGCACTGATTAAAAGAGAAACTCTTAAGGTATAACAACCAAATGTATTGAGGTCCTTATTGGATCCTGATTTGATCAGGCCAACCACAAAGAACTGAGATAGTTATAAAAGTTTGAATTATCACAGATATTGAGTGATACTGAGAAAATATCACAGATATTGGGTGATACTGAGAAATTATTGTTAATTTTCTTAGGTATAATAATGGCATTAGTATTTTAAAGGTTTTTATCTGTCAGAAAAGTAAATACTGACGTATTCATAGGTGAAAGTACATAACTTCTGGGATTTGGTTTCTTTTCTTCTTCTTCTTTTTTTTTTTTTTTCAAACAGGGTCTCACTTTCTGGTTTAGGCTGGAGTGCAGTGGTGTGATATCAGCTGACTGCAACCTCCGTGTTGTGGGCCCAGGTGATCCTCCTACCTCAGCTTCCTGAGTAGTTGGGACTACGGGTGCATACCACATGCCTGGCTAATTTTTCTATTTTTTAGTTGAGATGGGGTTTCTCCATGTTGCCCAGGCTGGACTCAAATTCCAGGGCTAAAGCGATCTGCCCACCTCCGCCTCCCAAAGTGCTGAGATTATAGGCATGAGCCACCATGCCTACCCAGGATTTGCTCTCTGATGATTGCTTTCACAGTTTAGTTGTTGGATAAACATGGAAGCTTATTATACTCTTTTCTAGTTTTTTTAATGTATTTGAAAATTCCATAATAAAAAGTCTTTGTTTTTGCACTGATTGTTTATTGGTTGCAAGGGAAGGAATAGTAACTGTGCAGTGGAGAAATATGGTAACACTATGGATAGATGATAAAAATTATAAAGTGAGTACAGATGGACGTTGTATGCTGCCCTATGGGATATACTGAGGAAAACACAGTATCACATGTTCTGGTTAGAAATGCATAACCGGAATCTAATCATGAAGAAATATCAGTTGAATCCAAAATGAGCATTCAGCCAAGGGTGGTGGCTCATGCTTGTAATCCCAGCACTTAGCAAGGCCACGGCAGGAGAATCGCTTGAGCCCAGTCGTTCAAGACCAAGCTGGCCAACATAGTAGGATCCTGTCTCTACAAAAAATAAAAAAAATTAGCCGGGCTTGATGATGCGTGCCTGTAGTCCCAGCTACTCAGGAGACTGAGTAGGAGACTTGCTTGAGTCCAGGAGGTCAAGGCTGCAGTAAGCCCTGATCGCACCACTGGACTTCAGCCTTGGTGACAGGGCAAGACCCTGTCTCAAAAAACAAACAAACAAACAAACAAACAAAAAACCGAGTGCTGTGACTCACGCCTGTAATCCCAGCACTTTGGGAGACCGAGGCGGGCAGATCACGAGGTCAGGAGTTCAAGACCAGCCTGACCAATATGGTGAAACCCCATCTGTACTAAAAATAGAAAAATTAGCTGGGCATGGTGGCACATGCCTATAATCCCAGCTACTCGGGAGGCTGAGGCTGAAGAATCACTTGAACCTGGGAGGTGGAGGTTGTAGTGAGCCGAGATCGCGCCACTGCGCTTTAGCCTGGGAGACAGAGCTAGACTCTGTCTCAAAAAAAAAAAAAAAAAAAAAATAGGCCAGGTGTGGTGGCTCACAGCTGTAATCCCAGCACTTTGGGAGCCTAGGCCAGTGGATCACAAGGTCAGGAGTCCAAGACCATAGTGAAACCCCGTCACTGCTAAAAATACAAAAAATTAGCCAGGTGTGGTGGTGCATGCCTGTAATCCCAGCTACTCAGGAGGCTGAGGCAGGAGAATTGCTTGAACCTGGGAGGTGGAGGTTGCAGTGAGCTGAGATTGTGCCACTGCACTCCATCCTGGGTGACAGAGTGTGACTCCATCTTGGAAAAGAAAAAAGCTAAGGATCATTGTATTTTTTAAAAAAGGAGTGCAGACTGTATTTTTCAAAAGGTCAATATCATAAAAGATAGAAGAGGCTGCAAAAATGTTCTAGATTAAAGGAGACTAAAGAGATATGTCAATTAAACTACTAAAGAGATATGTCAATTAAACTACCCTAAACTGGGTCCTGTAGTGGAAGGAAAAGATGCTCTAAAGGACATTATTGAATCAATTGTCAAAATTAAAATACTATGAAAGTAGATACATAAGAGACCAAGCTTTGATGTATTCAGATCACTTTTTTTTTTTTTGAGACAGGGTCAGTCTCTGTTTCCCAGGCTAGAGTATAGTAGTGTAATCATGGCTTACTGCAGCCTTGACCTTTGGGCTCAAAAAATCTTCCTGACTGAGCCTCCCAAGTAGCTGGGACTATAGGCGTGCACCACCACACATAGCTAATTTTTTAATTTTGTAGAGACAGGGTCTCACTATGTTACCCTGGCTGGTTTCGACTTCTGGGCTCAAGTGATCCCCCTGTCTTGGTCTCCCAAACTGCTGGGATTATAGGCATGAGCCACTGCACCTGGCCTCAAATCACTCTTAAGTGTTCTGGAGAAAATAAGATATAAAGAAGGAGAAAGGGAGAAGGAGAGAAAATGAGCACAAATGCTAAATCATTGGGGTAAAATATTAACCATATATGAATCTGGGTGAAGGATATGTGAGTATTTTTTGGTATTACTATTATTCTTGCAACTTTTCTTTAAGTTTGAATTATTTACAAATAAAAGTTGGAAAAGTTAAAATAATGGAGTACCTAGGAATAAAGCCAACAAAAGATGTAAAATACCTTTCTGTAGGAAATTGTATAATAATGAAAAACATTAGAAAGATGTAAATAAACAGGGAGTTATACCATGTTCATGGATTAGAACACTCACTGTCACAAAGATGTCAATTCTTTCCACTTTGAATTATAGACTTATTATAATTTCTATCAAAATCTCAACTGATTTCACTTGATCAGTTAGATAATGAGATTCTAAAATATATGTGGGCCAGGCACGGTGGCTTATGCCTGTAATTCCAGCACTTTGGGAAGCTGATGCCAGTGGATCACTTGAGGTCAGGAATTTGAGACCAGCTTGGCCAACATGGCAAAACCCTGTCTCTACTAAAAATACAAAAAATAGCTAGTCACAGTGGTGCATACCTGTAGTCCCAGCTACTCAGGAGGCTGAGGCAGGAGAATCACTTGAACCCAGGAGGCTGAAGTTTCAGTGAGCTGAGATCGCACCACTGCACTCCAACCTGGGCCACAGAGCGAGACTCTGTCTCAAAAAAAAAAATTAAATTAAAAAAAAAAATAAATAAATAAAGTAAAAATTACAGTAAAATACATGTGGAAAAGCAGAGGTCCAAATATAGACAAGAAACTCTTGAAGAAGAATAAATTGGAATTATTTGCCTTATCAGTTATTAAGAGTGATAAAACTGTTTTAATTAAGGCAGTGTGGTCATGTAGATTAGTGGAACAGAATAGAGAGTCCAAAAGCAGATATATATATTTATGAAATTCAGTTTGTGACAGAGTTGATACTGAAGAGCTGTGAGAAAGATGGGCATTTCAGACTTGGACAGTTGGTTATCTATGTGGGAAAAAATGTATTAGTCCCCTACCTCCGTTTATACACACAAATTAATTCCAGGTAGATTAAAGACCAAACTTATTAATTTATCTGTTTAGAGACAGGGTCTCGCTCTGTCACCAAGCTGGAGTGCAGTGACACGATCATGGCTCACTGCAGCCTCAACCTCCTGGGCTCAATCCATCCTCTCACCTCAGCCTCCTGAGTAGTTGGGACTGCAGGTGCACACCACTACACTGGGCTAATTTTTTAATTTTTTGTAGAGACAGGGTCTCACCATGTTGCCCAGGTTAGTCTTGTACTCCTGGGCTCAATCGATCCTCCCATCACGGCCTCCCAAAGTACTGGGATTATAGGTCTGAGCTACCACACAAGGTAGCTCAAGACCAAACTTTAAAAGGTAAACCATGAAACTTTTGAAATACAAATTAATACACTTATAGGAAAAAAAGAATTTCTTAAGATTCCCAAAGCCTGGGCCATAAAAGAAAAGAATTATACATTCCTTAATATTAACGAATTTTCTAGCCCGGATGCAGTGACTCACACCTGTAATCCCATCACTTTGGGAGGCCAAGGTGTGCAGATCACTTGAGGTCAGGAGTTCAAGACCAGCCTGGCCAACATGGTGAAACCCTGTCTCTACTAAAAATACAAAAAATTAGCCAGGCGTGGTGGCACATGCCTGTAATCTCAATTATTTGGGAGGCTGAGGCAGGAGAATCACTTGAATCCAGGAGACAGAGGTTGCAGTGAGCTGAGATCACGCCACTGCACTTCAGTCTGGGTGACAGAGTAAGACTCCATTTCAAAAAAAAAAAAAAAAAAAAAGGAATATTCTATAATCCTAGTGCTTTGCGAGGCTGAGGCTGAGGCAGGAGAATCGCTTGAGGCCAGGAGTTAAAGATGAGCCTGGGCAACATAGCAAGACCCTCTCCCTCTCAAAAAATAAAAAAATTAAATTAAGTAGGCATGTTGGTGTGTACCTGTAGTTCCAGCTACTTGGGAGGCTGAGACAGGAGGATTGCATAATCCCAGGAGTAGGAGGTTATAGTGAGTTATGATTGAGCCACTGCACTTCAACCTGGGTGACACAGCAAGACCGTGTCTCCAATGATAAAGAATTTCTGCTCATCAAAAGACACTATAGGCCGGGCGCGGTGGCTCAAGCCTGTAATCCCAGCACTTTGGGAGGCCAAGGTGGGCGGATCACGAGGTCAGGAGATCGAGACCATCCTGGTTAACACGGTGAAACCCTGTCTCTACTAAAAATACAAAAAACTAGCCGGGGAGGTGGCGGGCGCCTGTAATCCCAGCTACTGGGGAGGCTGAGGCAGGAGAATGGCGTGAACCTGGGAGGCGGAGCTTGCAGTGAGCTGAGATCCGGCCACTGCACTCCAGCCTGGGCGACAGAGCGAGACTCTGTCTCAAAAAAAAAAAAAAAAAAAAAGACACTATAAAAATAGTGAAAGAGCAAGCCACAAATGGAAAGATACTGAAATGTATGTAATTTATAGACTTGTATGACTCAATAAGAAAAAAGTTAACCTTATTCATAGAAAAATGGGCAAAACTGGCCAGGCTTAGTGGCTCACACCTGTAATCCCAGCACTTTGGGAGGTGGAGGCAGGTGGATCACCTTGAGGTCAGGAGTTCGAGACTAGCCTGACCAAAATGCAGAAACCCCATCTCTACTAAAAGTACAAAATCAGCTGGGTGTGGTGGCACATCCCTGTAATCCCAACTACTTGGGAGGCTGAGGCATGAGAATCACTTGAACCCGGGAGGTGGAGGTTGCAGTGAGCCAAGATTACACCATTGTACTGCAGCTTGGGTGACAAGAGCGAAACTCTGTCTCAAAGGAAAAAAAAAAAAGAAGAAAAATGGGCAAAACCAATTAATAGGAACTTTGCAAGAGAAGGAACACAAGTGACCATTAACATGGGAACAAAAGTGTATTCCACCTCATTAGTAACTGGGGAAGTGCAAATGAAAATCACATTGGGATATCATTTCATAATACAGAATTGGCAAAAAAATTTTAAGGTCAGATATTAATTACCAAGTGTTGGGGAGGTTGTGGAGCTACAGGAACTCTTACACTCATTCACTGCTGCTGGTAAGAATATTATCCTCTTTGGGCCAGGTGCAGTGGCTCACGCCTGTAATCCCAGCACTTTGGGAGGCCGAGGTGGGCGGATCATGAGGTCAGGAGATCAAGACCATCCTGGCCAACATGGTGAAACTCCGTCTCTACTAAAAATACAAAAATTAGCTGGGCGTGGAGGCGTGCGCCTATAGTCCCAGCTACTTGGGAGGCTGAGGCAGGAGAAATGCTTGAACCTGGGAGGCAGAGGTTGCGGTGAACCAAGATCGTGCCACTGCACTCCAGCCTGGTGACAGAGTGAGACTCAGTCTCAAAATAATAATAATAATAATAATAATAATAATAATAATAATAAATAAATAGAACCACAAACTGGATGGCTTAAAACAAATGGATGCTCTCACTGTTCTGGAAGCTAGAATTCTGAAACCAAGGTGTCAGCAGGGCTGTGCTGTTGCAGTTCTAGGAAGAATCCTTCCTTGCTTCTTCCCAGCTTCTGAGGGTGGCCAGCGATCCTTGTGTTTGGGGCTTACGGCTGCATCCCTCCAGACTCTCTGCCTTTGTCATCACACATTCTCTGTGTGGCTGTCTTTACATAGTCTTCCCTCTTAGAAGGACACCTGTCCGATTGGAGTAAGGGCCCACCCTACTCCAATATGACTTCATTTTAACTAATTACGTCTTCAGCAATCCTGGTTCCAACTAAGGTCACCTTCTGAAGTTAGGACTTCCACTTGCTTTTTAGGGGACACAATTCAGTCAATAACAGGGAGATAAGGCCGGGGTTATCTTCCTGTTATTGATTGATAACATCCCTTGCTATTATCTTAATTTTTATTCTTTTATTCTGTTTTAATGAGTTTACTAGGAAATTATTTTAGATATCTCCTTCTCACTTAGCAAGTGAGTAAATAAAAAGTTTAAATGAACTTAATTTAATTCTTATAATCCCAGCACTTAGGGAGGCCAAGGCAGGAGGATCGCTTGAGCCCAGTTCAAGACTAACCTGGGTGACACAGTGAGACACTGTTTCTACAAAAAATTTAAAATTTTCCAGGTGTGGTCGTACATGCCTGTAGTCCCAGCTACTTAGCTGGTGAGGCAGAAGGATCACTTAAGGCCAGAGGCAGAGGTTGCAGTGAGCCATGATCACACCACCGCACTCCAGACTTGGCGACAGAGCAAGAACTGCTCTCAAAACAAACAAACAAACAAACAAACAAAAAAGTAGCAGAGGGATAATGTTTTATCTAATTAGGATTCAAAATTAGCATTCCTTGTCATCAAATTGATCACAAATGCTCATCTGTAGCAATCAATCTGAGCTCCAGGGTCATACACAAACAGGTGGTGTGTCAGATTTGGCCTGGGGCCATAATTTACAGACTGTTGATTTAGACTCAGACCTAGGTACTAGGAATAATGAAAAAACAAGGGAATGAATAATAACATTTAAGGTAGTTTTCGTTCTGTGGGGTGGGGGAAGGAAGGCGGATAGAGTTGGAGAGGAATATACAGGTGGCTTCTGGGGTATTGGTAATATTCTATTTCTTGCCTTGATACTACTATTCATTTTAATTTTGTTCATTAAACAATACACATTGTTTTACATGCTTTTTATATGTGTGCTACATTTCACGAAAAATAATTTCAACCTCTCTGACTCCTCCCCACTTCTCCACCCTCCCTCCTTCTTATCAAACCAATTATTCCTTATTTTAAAACCGCTTCCCACTTTTACCTCTGATCTCTTCTGGAGTGTAATCCTTTGGGTTGTGCAAGAGCTTTATGTTCTTTTATTAACAAACCTGTTAATCTATTACCAATCTCAGGTCATCCCTTTTTCTTTGTCATTGTTGCTTTTGCTCTTCTCTCTCCATTCTTTTCCTCAAGCAGACTTTTAAATTTGCCCTTAGAAAGTATAAAAGAAAGTGGGTTTCACTTGCTGTTATCTTACTTTATTTTATTCTTTTAGTTTTTCTTTTATGAGTTTACTAGGAAATTATTTTAGATGTCTCTGTTTCACTTAGCAACTGAGTAAGCAGAAAGTTTAAGTGAACTTAATGAAATGGTGGGAGGCCAGGGTGGGAGGATCACATAAGGCCAGGAGTTTGAGACCTGCCTGGGTAACATACCAAGACCCTGTCCCACAAACAGTTTTAAAAAGTAGTTGGGTATGGTGGTGTGGCCTGTAGTCCCAGCTGCTTGTGAGGCTGAGATGGGAAGATCACTTAAGCCCAGGAATTCAAGGCTGCAGTGAGCCATGATTGCGCCACTGTACTCCAGCCTGGGTAACAGAGCTGTCTGGGAAAAAAAAAAAAAAAAAAAAAGCATGTAGGAGTTCAAGGCCAGCCTGGGTAAGATGGTGAGACCCCATCTCCATTTAAAAAACCAAAAACAAAAACACACGATGGCCGGGTGCAGTGGCTCACGCCTGTAATCTCAGCATTTTGGGAGGCCGAAGTGGGTGGATCATGAGGTCAGGAGTTCAAGACCATCCTGCCCAACATGGTGAAACCCCGTCTCTGCTAAAAATACAAAAATTAGCTGGGCATGGTGGTGCACACCTGTAGTCCCACCTACCCGGGAGGCTGAAGCAGGAGAATCGCTTGAACCTGGGAGGCGGAGGTTGCAGTGAGCTGAGATCGCACCACTGCACTCCAGCCTGTGCGACAGAGCGAGACTCCATCTCAAAACACACACACACGGCACACACACAAAAATAATGAAATGGGCACAGGGACCTGTCAGTACATTTGAATCAGAATATTTCAGATCAACCTGCAGCAATTTGTGAGACTTCTCGGTTTGTTTATTTAACAGCTCTTTTGAGATGTGATTCACGTACCACACTATTCACTCATGTAAAATATGCAATGCATTGGCTGTTAATATATTCACAGAGTTGTGCAGCCGTCACCACAGTCAATTTTAAAACCTTTTAATCATCCCAGAAAGAAACCCCTCAACCCTCCGTTGTCAGCCTCCAACCCCTCCCACTCCCAGCTCGTGGTAACCTCTGATCTTTGTGTCCCTATAGGTTTGCCTATTCTGGACATTTCATGTAAATGGCATCATATGGGGTCCTTCATGACTGGCTTCTTCCACTTAGCAGAATGTTTTTGGTTCATCCATGTTGTAGTTTATAGCAGTACTTTATTGCTGAACATTATTTCATTGTATGCATGGCTACACCCCATTCTGCTTATCCGTTCATCAGCTGATAGACATGTGGGTTGTTGCCACCCTGGCTGTTATGAGCGTTAATTGAACAATTGTTTGTTTTTAGATAATTTCTTTTAAGTGGCATTTAGTCATTGTGGAAAATTTGAAAAATATTAAAGAATATAACGAATATGATAAAATTTACTCATAATCCCGCCACTCAAAAAAAAAAGCTTTATTAACACGTTTTCTGTGGGAAAAAATGCATGTTTATGTAATTTGTTTTATAATTCTTCATTTCTCTTGAAGATTTGCTTTGCATTTGAACAGGTTTTGTTTGCCAAATCACAGCAAGACTGGCCAACTGCAGCTGTCGTAAATAATTTATAAGTCATTGTGCAGTGGGAGTACAGTGGAGTTATCTGCCATCAGATGGGCATGGGGAGGGTTTAGAGAAAATTTCAGAGGAGGAAACATATATTATAAAAATATGTATGAGGTTCTGATACCTGTCAGTAAATAAAATATTGGGTCTTCTAATAAGGTCATTTTGTTCTGTTGTAGGAGGCTGGCAGGATGTACAGTCTTTATCACAGGTGCAAGCCGTGGCATTGGCAAAGCTATTGCATTGAAAGCAGCAAAGGATGGAGCAAATATTGTTATTGCCGCAAAGACCGCCCAGCCACATTCAAAACTTCTAGGCACAATCTATACTGCTGCTGAAGAAAGTGAGTGTGACAGTGCCATTTGATAAAATGTCTTTCTAGTGGTTTCAGTACATAGAGAATTTGCTGGAGAGTTTAGTTAAAACTATTTGAAAGCTACCCTGAAAATAATTGTATCTAGTGAAAGAAGTATTTATGTTGTCACCTTGGGGCAGTGCTTCTTACCATTTTTCTACTCCAGCACTTTTAAGCAATGTGAGAGACTCCATTTAAAAATCTTATTTCATGGCCTGGCGTGGTGACTCACACCTGTAATTTCAGCACTTTGGGAGGCTGAGGCGGGTGGATCACCTGAAGTCAGGAGTTCGAGACCAGCCTGGCCTACATGGCAGAAACCCCATCTCTACTAAAAATACAAAAATTAGCTGGGCGTGGTGGTGCACACCTGTAATTCCAGCTACTCGGAAGGCCGAGGCAGGAGAATCACTTGAACGTGGGAGGCGGAGGTTGCAGTGAGCCAAGATCATGCCACTGCACTCCAGCCTGGGTGACAGAGCGAGACTCTGTCTCTAAAAAAAAAAAAATCTTGTTTCATGAGGGCAGTGGTTCTTGGATGGGAGGGGGAGTGGGGAAGTAGAGTGGAGAGAATTTGATTGGCGAGTGGCATGAACTCTTTGAAAAAGCTTTCTATTATTTATTCTCTGCACAATTTGCAAGTCATCATTTTAATACTTTTAGTTGACAAATAATTATCACATACTTCTATTTAAGGCATAGTGCTAGGCACAGAGCCAGGAGAGAGGGCTTAAAAATTCAACTTCAGTTGACATTGCTAGTTTTGTTAGTCATGTTCAGAGCACTGTGGTTATGTTAGAGGAATGCATGTGAAGTGTTTATGAGTGAAATGATGTCAGGGATTTGCTTTAAAACACACCAGCAAAAAATAAAATAGGGGAAAGGAAAGATAAACATTAACTGACAAAACTAACAATCATTGAAGATAGGTGATGGGTTCCTATTCGTTTATTATAGCATCTTTACATTTTTATATACTTTAGAATATTTCCACAATAAAAAGTTTTTTAAAATTATTTTCAACTGGGTGAGGTGACTCATGCCGGTAATCCCAGCACTTTGGGAGGCTAAGGCTGGTGGATCACTTGAGGTCAGGAGTTCGAGACCAGCCTGGGCAACATGGCAAAACCGCGGCTCTACAAAAAATAGAAAAATTAGCCTGGCATAGTGGTGCACGCCTGTAGTCCCAGCTACTTGGAAAGCTGAGGTGGGAGGATCCCTTGAGCCCAGGAGATTGAGGCTGCATTGAGCCATGTTTGTGCCACTGCACCCAAGCCTGGGCAAGAGCGTGAGACCCTGTCTAAAAAAATGAAAACAAACAACAAAAAAAAAGCTTCTTTTTTTTAGCTTTTTAAAAACAATTACAAAGAAACCGCCACCAAACCTTCGTTTTTGTTTTATAATAGTGTTGGCCTAGCTAGTCTGTCCTACTACATGGCAGAATCACTGGTGGTAAAGTAGAGTTATTTATATTGATTTTCCAAAAACAGGGTACTTGTTTCTTTTGACTGTGATATCGGAATCAAAGGTATAATATTTAAATGCTTTAATGGTTTTTCGTTTTGTATCCTTTATATAAGTTGAAGCAGTTGGAGGGAAGGCCTTGTCGTGTATCGTTGATGTGAGAGATGAACAGCAGATCAGTGATGCAGTGCAGAAAGCCGTCAAGAAATTTGGAGGTAACAACTTCATTCTGAAAAAATTATTGAATATTGGTAAAATAAAGGTATAACTATAATGTTAATTTAAAAATTTGTTTTGATTCTTGAATTTTCTGAGTCTTTGGAGAAATAATGTATTTGCTCACGCAGAGCATGGTTTAAAACCATCTGATGAGGCCGGGTGCGGTGGCTCACGCCTGTAATCGCAGCTCTTCGGGAGGCCGAGGCAGGCAGATCACTTGAGGTCAGGAGTTTGAGACCTGACCTGGTCAACATGGTGAAACCCCGTCTCCACTAAAAATACAAAAATTAGCTGAGCATGGTGGTGTACGCTTATAATCCCAGCTACTCAGGAGACTGTGGTGGGAGAATTGCTTGAACCTGGGAGGTGGGGGTTGCAGTGAGCTGAGATTGCGTGACTGCATTCCAGCCTGGGTGACAGAGTAAGACTCCATCTCAAAAAAAAAGAGAAAAAAGAAAAAAAAGTGTGGAATGATAGACTGTGGAGACTAGGAAGAAAGAAGGGATGGAAGAGGGGTGGATGAAGAGAAATTACTTAATGGGTACAATGTTTGCTGTTTGGGTGATGGATACCTATAATCCTGGACACTTCACAATCTATGCATGTGAGAAAATTGCACTTGTACCTTATACATTTATTTTTGAAAAAATTCTTCTTTTATATGGTTAAATCTCATCTTCACAAAGTCAGTTCCCTCACCATGCCAACTAATCAGAAGTATATTTTTCTTTCTCTGATCTCTTTTTTTCTTTTCTTTTCTTTCTTTTTTTTTTTTTTTTTGAGACTGAGTCTTGCTCTTGTCACCCAGGCTGGAGTGTAGTGGCACAATCTTGGCTTACTGCAACCTCTGCTTCCCAGGTTCAAGCAATTCTCCTACCTCGGCCTCCTGAGTAGCTGGGATTACAGGTGCCCACCACCACACCCAGCTAATTTTTGTATATTTAGTAGAGACAGGTTTCGCCACATTGGCCGGGCTGGTCTCGAACTCCTGACCTCATGATCCATCCACCTCAGCCTCCCAAAGTGCTGGAATTAGAGACGTGAGCCACCATGCCTGGCCTCTCTGATTTCTTAAAACATTCCTTTGATCCTTACCTTGTACTATTTTAGATCTTAGTATTTCTTTTCTCCCCAGTTAGTTGAAAAGTTCCTAGAAGAAGGTGTTGGGGATTGAGCTAAGGCTTTCATGGTATTGTAGTAGTGCACCTAGGCATGTCCAAATCCTGCCTAAACCATTACCACTCTCCCCACTAATGTTCTGGAGGACCATGTATACATGTGAGGGACAATGGCCAGTGGAAAATGAGGTAATGCTTCAGTGTTAGCAAGGCTGTACTTATAATCCCAGTGCAGAGTGCTGTGGGGTGCTGGACTGAAGCACGAGCTTTGGCTCAAGTGGGGCCTCTTCCCTTAAATCCAAAATCTTACCCCTAGCTGGCAGCCTTTCCCAAAGAAATGTGAATGCCTGTGTCAGAAGAGGAGAGAAAATGCAAAACGATGTTTGTCCAACTGATAGGACCCTAATTGTGAAATGTGCCACACTCAAATGCAGGATATTTTATCTAAAATGACTTCACCTAGTAGTAAAAGTGGTTAACTAGTGCCACTTAGGATTTGATGTAATTAGTTTATCCACTAATTTTTGGGGAGGAACTAAGGGGAGAAAGCTGAGACTTTTCAATTCTCCCATATTCATTCAGTTTTAGTTCTTTTCTTTTTTTTTTTTCCAAACAGGGTCTCACTCTGTCACCCAGACTGGTGTGCAGTGGCATGATTGTGGCTCACCATAGCCTTGGCCTCGTGGGCTCAGGTGATCCTCCAACCTCAGCCTCCCGAAAAGCTGGGACTACAGGCGCCCACCACCAGGCCTAGCTAATTTTTGTATGTTTAGTAGAGATGGGGTTTCACCATGTTGGCCATGTTGGCCAGTCTGGTCTTAAACTCCTGACCTCAAGGGATCCACCCGCCTCAGCTTCCCAAACTGCTGGGGTTACAGGCGTGAGCCATTGTCCCCAGGCTTGCATTTATTATTTAACTTTTAAAAATTGTGGTAAAATACATATAACATAAAATTTACCATCCTATTTTTCAGTGTACAATTCAGTGACGTCCAAGTTTATTATATTGTTACACCACTATCATTAAGTGCACTTTACAAAGAATAATGAAGACCAGGTAGAAACAAAGAAAAAATGTTTGACATAGTTTTTGTATTTTACCATTTTCCTTTAATGTTATTTCACTAAGCATATAACTGTAAACGAAACTTGTTGCTTATAGGTGGAAACTAGATAGAATTTGCAGAAATAGTAGTTACTCTAGGTTTATTTTTTGTGTGTGTGTATATGAGTCACTAAAACAAAATTGATCCACTTTGATGATTTGCCTGGGATTGAAACAGTAGGTCTTTCTCTTTTCCCAGTTCTCAAGACCAGAAAGGAGCCTTTCCATTTAAGTGAGGGGCCTTGGGGGAAGGGAGACTACTATGCTTGGAAGGAGGACAGGCCTTTGAAACTTCATGCTAGAGAGGAAGGAAGACTTTAAGGAATTTGATCCAAGGTTTATGGAGATAGGGAGGGACAACCAGGAGGTAAGAGAACAACAGATAAGAGTGGAAGCTACAAACCAGCAAAGACTAAGCCTCCTTTTAGTTTCATGTGGAGCTCTGGCAATTGGCTATGTCTCCATTGTGCTAGAGACAATCATGCAGGTGCTATTTTGAAACAGCTACCAGTCTTGCGTTGGTAGTGTTCAGTCATATTATCTAAAAGAAGTACAGCCACGCATTGCTTAATGATAGGGATATGTTCTGAGAAAGCCATTATTAGGTGATTTTATGATCGTGTGAACATAGAGTGTAATTACAGAAACCTAGATAGTCTAGCTGACTGCATACCTAGGCTGTATGGCATAGCCTATTGCTTCTAGGCTATAGGCCTGTATAACATGTTACTGTACTGACTACTGTAGGCATTTGTAACACAACAGTAAGTATGTATCTGAACATATTTAGACAGAAAAAAAAGATAAAATAAAAATATAGTATTATCATCTTAAGGGACCGTGTTGCATATATGGTCCGTTGTTGACTGAAATGTTAGGTGTGGTACATGACTGTATTTGTGAATTCAACTGAGGGTTCAAAAGAGAGTAAATGCTTTTTTGGTGTGTGATAAAAAGTCTTACATTAAAAGGAAATTGATTATTTTGAAAACAGGAATTGATATTCTGGTAAATAATGCCAGTGCCATTAGCTTGACCAACACATTGGACACATCTACCAAGATAATGGATCTGATGATGAACGTGAACACCAGAGGCACCTACCTTACGTAAGTTTGCAAGAAGAGTTGTGGGGGAGGATGTTGTGGTGTTCTCTTAGGGAACTTACTTAGTTGTAAACAGATTTGAGTCAAATTAACAGTGTAGTTCAAAATCTAGTCAATCCTTATAAAGGCCTAAAAGTCCTTTATTCGGTCAATAGTATTATATTTTATTTTATTTAATTATTTCTTATATATATATATTTTGAGATGGAGTTTCGTTCTTGTTGCCCCAGGCTGGAGTGCAGGTGGCACCGATCTCAGCTCACTGCAATCCTCTGCCTCCCCAGGTTTCAGCGATTCTCCTGCCTCAGCCCTCCCGAGTAGCCTGGGGATTACAGGCGCCCGCCCACCATGCCCAAGCCAATTTTTTTTGTATTTTTTAAGTTAGAGACAGGGGTTTCACCATGTTGGCCAGGGCTGGTCTTGAACTCCTGACCTCAGGTGATCCACCCACCTTGGTCTCCTAAAGTGCTGGGATTACAGGCATGAGCCACCACACCCGGCCCAATAGCATTTTAAATAGCTTTATTTGGAGCTCCTTTTCTCTATGAATTTAGAAAAGACTAAAGTAGGCTGAGTACGGTGGCTCACACCTGTAATTTCCACACTTTGGGTGAGGGGAGGATTATTGGAAGCCAGATCGAGACTGAGATGCACAAGATGGCAAGACGCTGTCTCCACAAAAAAAAATTTTTTTAAATCAGGCAGGCATAGTGGTGTGTGCCTACTGAGACCGTGGTGGTGGTCTCATTTACTCAGGAGGCTGAGGCAAGAGGATCCCTTGAGCCCAGGAGTTTGAGGCTGCAGTGAGCTGTGATCATGCCACTGCACTCCAGCCTGGACAGAGAAAGACTCTGTCTCCAAAGAAAAAAAAAGGACTAAAGTGTAGCTCAAGCATTTTCTCAAATATTTGCATGTGTAAAAACTTACATGTATACTCTGTCTTTCATAGGACGCAGTCCTTTCGTAGAACTGTTTCTGATTACTGAAGCCAGCAATAGTCTTCTTCCTCTGAAAAAGACCTGGAGTTAAAAAAAAAAAAAAAATACTTAGGTTTTAGTTATTTAAATAACAGTAAGGTCATTCTCATGATGAATCACACTTTATTGTAACCAATAAAAAGGCTAACACTTTTTTGGACTTTGGCGGGGAAATGTAGAATATCAAATGAAAGAACATAGTCCTGATCTGTTCTGGATTCATCAGACAACACGTCTTTTTGTCCATTTATTTATTTGTTTATTTACCCTCTGGTTCTATCATTTTCCATGTGAGTGTCAGGATACATTAGGGTAGAACTTGCTTCTGTACCTTACGTGTATCTTGTTACACACAGAACAGGTGGTTAGGAGCTCAGACTTTGGAGTAAGACTGCTTGGATTCAAATCTTAACACTCACCCTTCATGACTTTCTATTTTGTGACCTTGGACAAGTAACTTAACTTCTTGCAGATTCAGTTTCTTTACTTTTGAAATGGCAATAATAAAGTAGAATGTTATAGGGTTGGTCATGAAGGTTAAATATCTAAGTTATTAAGTTAGAGTCCTGAATTTTTCCCTCAGGTATGTTTTGTTGGGTCTGCAAAACTTGGCCCAGACAAATTGTTTTCATGAGTTACCTACATTCAAAGTTTTATTAGTTAGGGCCAGGCAGGGCAGCTCATGCTTGGAATCCCAGCACTTTGGGAGGCTGAGCCAGGCGGGTCACTTGAGCCCAGGAGTTCAAAACCAGCCTAGACAACATGGCAAAACCCAGTCTCTACAAAAAAGAGAAAAATTAGCTGGGGATGGTGGCACACATGCCTGTAGTCCCAGCTACTCAGGAAGCTGAAGTAGGGGGATTGCCTGAATCTGGGAGGTGGACGTTGCTGTGAGCTGAGATCACGCTACTGCACTCCAGCCTGGGCCACAGAGCGAGACTGTCTCAAAAACTTTATTGGTTGCTTATGTTGAAAAAACTAGAAGATTTATACAAAAGTCCAGATTCCTAGCTTTTGTTGAAATGTTAGAAGATCTGGCCACATAGAGAAGCATTACCATATGGCAATAGTTGCTGTAGCTGAGTGGCAGGGTATCAACTACCTCCTTATATGGGGCCAGAGCTCTGTTGTCTTCTGGATGCTGAGGACAGGCTAACAAGTTGTATCATTGTGTTTACACTGTTGTTTTTCTTATATGAAAGAGGAAAGTGAAATATTTCTCATAACCACATCTCTCTCTGAAGTAGGAAAATCAGACTTATGCCAAGAGGGCCGTATATTCAAGTAAAATGGGTAAAAGCTTACTTGTTTGTAGATATGAGGCATATTTCTACAAATTCACTATGTAAGGTATGTCTCTATTGAATGAAACCATAATGAACCCACCATAGCAAGAATTATGGCAAGTGGCTGGGCATGGTGGCTTGTAATCCCAGCACTTTGGGAGGCCAGTGCAGGCAGATCACCTGAGGTCAGGAGTTTAAGACCAGCCAGGCCAACATGGTGAAACCCTGTCTCTACTAAAAATACAAAAAATTAGCCGGGCATGGTGGTGTGCACCTGTTACTGGACTACTCTGGAGGCTGAGGCAGAAGAATCGCTTGAACCCAGGAGGCAGAGGCTGCTGTAAGCCAAGATCGCACCACTGTACTCCAGCTTGGGCGACAGAGTGAGCCTCTGTCTCAAAAAGAAAAAAAGAATTATGGCAAGCATATAGATTGTGAAGAAAAACTTGGAACTAGAAAAGGTATTCATTTTTCAAGAGTTTGTGTTTATTTTCAAATAAAATAGGCAATGTTGCTATGTGATACTGTCATAGTACTAGAAAAAATTATATGGGAATCAAAATCTTTTACAGCTGGCAACTTTGTGAAATAAGTTCAATTGAAAGTTAAGTATTTGTTTAAACAAATGCTTAAAAATATAAACCTAGCCAGGAATACTATTGCTCAACATGTTAAACTAAGGCTTAGTTAAGGGCATGTTGTGTGAATAAGTTTAATGATTTCTGGCAGTTTCTATTGTAGATGATGAAGCCACAGATATACATATACAGGTTGAGTATCCCTGGTTTGAAAATCCCAAATCCAGAATGTTCTGAAATCTGAAACTTTGAGTGCTGACTCAACGCTCAAAAGAAATGCTCATTGGAACATTAAGGATTTCAGATTTTTGGAGTAGGGATGTTGAACTGGTTAAGTATAATGCAGATATTTCAGAATGGAATCTGAAACAATTCTGGTCCCAAGCATAAGGGTTACTAAACTTGTACCACGCACCTAGGTATATGGCGTCAGGAGAATTTTGAAGTGATTAAAAAGGTTTTAGACTGGGTATTCATGACATGAAATGACTTCTAAGGTATTGACAGATATCTTGGCAAGTTTAAGGTAGATTTGTCAAAACTAGTAATCACAACTATAGACAGTGCTGTAGTAGTGGTCAGTGTTAACTTTAGACTTATTAAAAATCTAAACAAATGTAGATACATGTTTTGCAAGGGTGCAGAAATTGTTTGTTCATTGTATCATTTGCTAGGAATTGCTCCCTACTAACAAAGTTAAAAATATGCATGTTTTCTTTCCACGAGATGATCAATACAAGTAAAGCACTGAATTTTATGTAGATTTGTCAAAATTAGTAATTATAACTATAGACTTGACCTTTTAAACTGACATTATGACTGATGTGTACATAAATGTATGAGTCTCTTTGTTTTTTCCTTGTGAAATTATGTCTTTGGAAAGCCCATTTGGCAAAAATAATTTAGTCTGCTTTCCTGTATTGAGGTCATTTTCAAAATGAAAGTGATGTCTTAACCCACATTTTAGATGTGAAGGTTCAATTAAAACAAAACAGACCAGGTGGTGTAGCTCCTGCTTGTAATCTGTGCACTTTGGGAGGCTGAGGCGGGCAGATTACTTGAGCCCAGGAGTTCGAGACCAACCTGGGCAACACAGTGAACCCTGTTTCTATTTAAAAAAAAATTAAAGTTAAAATCAAAACTCTTGCACAAAGATTCTATTCACTATTGAAAGTGCCTACCTTTATAAACAGCTACGTAAAAAAAATCCACTAAATAAAATTAAATATTGCTCCCAATTAAAGGCAGATTGCAATGCCAAATGAAAGACCTCACATTGACCTTTGGGTTAAAGAAAAGTGTCAGATTTTTGGCCTTCTATTAAAGGTATGTTATAAAATGAAAATTCATAATGAAATATTTCTATTTTGGCCAGGCGTGGTGGCTCACGCCTATAATCCCAGCACTTTGCGAGGCTGAGGCAGGTGGATCATGAGGTTGGGAGATCAAGACCATCCTGGCTAACACAGTGAAACCCCATCTCTACTAAAAATACAAAAAATTAGCTGGGCGTGGTGGCGGGCACCTTGTAGTCCCAGCTACTCAGGAGGCTGAGGCAGGAGAATGGCGTGAACCCAGGAGGCGGAGCTTGCAGTGAGCTGAGATCGCACCACTTCACTCCAGCCTGGGCAACACAGTGAGACTCTGTCTCAAAAAAAAAAAAAAACAGAAAGGTGGATTGGCCCAGCATGATGGCTCACGCTTGTAATCCTAGTACTTTGGGAGGCTGAGGCAGGTAGATCGCTTGAGTCCAGGAGTTTGAGACAAGCCTGGGCAACATAGCAAGACCCTGTTTCTAAAAAAAAAATTACAAAAACTATCCAGGTAGCTAGCTGGACATGCTGGCACATGCCTGTAGTCCCAGCTACTTAGGAGGCTGAGGTGAGAGGACCATTTGAGCTGGGGAGGCAGAGGCTACAATGAGATGTGATCATGCCACTGCACTCCATCCTGGCAACAGAGAGACCCTGTCTTAAAATTAAAAAAAAAAAAAAAGAAAAGAAAAAGGAGAAGTTGGCTGGTAGCAGTGGTTCACACCTGTAAACCTGTAATCCTGGCACTTCGGAAGGCTGAGGTAGCAGGAGTGCTTGAGTCCAAAGGGTTCAAGACCAGCCTGGGCAACAATGCTGGACCCTGTCTCTAAAAAAAAAAAAAAAAATTACAAAAATTAGCCAAGCATGGTGGTGCACACCTGTAGTTCCAGCTACTCGGAAAGCTGAGGCAGGAGGATTGCTTGAGCCCAGGAGCCCAGGAACTCAAGGCTTTAGTAAACTGTGATTGAGCCATGCACTCCAGCCTGGGCAACAGAGCGAGGCCCCATCTCTTAAAAAAAAAAAAAAAAAAAAGTGGAGCAATTTAGAAAACTGTTTAATTTGACTTGTATTTTCTTTTGCTTTCAGATCTAAAGCATGTATTCCTTATTTGAAAAAGAGTAAAGTTGCTCATATCCTCAATATCAGTCCACCACTAAACCTAAATCCAGTTTGGTTCAAAGAGCACTGTGGTAGGTGGTAGGGTGAGGGGATGGTTTGTGCTTAATTTGTTTTGAATTAAATCTGTGTACGTCTGATGTAATCACAATCTGCACATAACAATCAGCATTGAATTTTCTATGCCAAATCATTAAGTGGCATTTAGAAAGCAGATTCTTAATCTTTTATCTGTAATTTAAAAAACTGAGGCATAATTTACATTCAATAAAATGCCCAGCTCTTAATGGTTCAGTTTGATGAATTTTGAGAAATGTATATAACCAACATCCAAATCAAGATACAGATTTTTACCATTTCAGAAAGCTCTTTCATTTCCCAATGTGAGTGTGTTTTACTGTGTGTAATTTATTCATCTATAAAGTTGGTTAAAAACTATCTATGGGATACTTTATTTTTCTTAGCCAGGTATGCACCTGTAGTCCTAGCTACTTGGGAGGCTGAGGTGGGAGGATAGCTTGAGCCCAGGAGTTTGAGGCTGCAGTGACCTATGATCCTGGTATGCACTCCCGCCTGGGTGACAGAGAGAGACCCTGACTCTAAAAAAAAAAAAAAAAAACAACAAAAAAAAGACAAAAAAACCCTATTACCTTTCATAGCATATCAATGGTTTAAGGTAAATATGCTAAGCAATAAGATTTACGTATAGGTGCCTTCTTTAAAATAGTTGTATCAAACACTTAGTTTTTATTTCAGCACAATTCACTAACATTTGGAAAGGCACTTGGAATGGGAACCCACAGAGCAAAACTGAAAGAAGTTCCACTTTAATTGACTAGGTTAAATACATTTGCAGCCTTTTGTAATGATTGTTTTACTAGCAGCAGTTTCCCTTTAAATAAACACTTTCATACTTTAAAAAAAAAAAAAAAGAGTCCAGACATGGTGGTTCAGATCTGTAATCCCAGCACTTTGGGAAGCCGAGGCAGGCAGATCACTTGAGGCCAGGAGTTTGAGACCAGCCTGGCCAACATAGTGAAACTCCATCTCTACTAAAAATACAAAAATTAGCTGGGCATGGTGGCACACACCTGTAATCCCAGCTACTCAGAGGCTGAGGCACAAGAATCACTTGAACCAGGGAGGTGGAGTTTGCAGTGAGCTAAGATCACACCACTGTGCTCCAGCCTGGGCAACAGAGTGAAACTGTGTCTCAAAAAAAAAAAAAAAAAAAGGTAAAACATATTAAGAAATAATAATGTAATTTACCTTCATAGTATTAAGAAAAATGAAAGTTTATTACAGTCACTTTTATTTTAATCAAATATTAGGAGGAAAATATATAAATGATTTCATCTCTGTTCACTTCTATAAAAACTGTTCTTTAGAAAATAGTACATTTAAAAGTTATATTTTATATTATTGAAAAGAATTCTCAAAAATATATTAGGCAGGCTGGGTGTGGTGGCTCATACCTGTAATCCCAGCACTTTGGGAGGCCAAGGCAGGTGGATTGCTTGAGCCCAGGAGTTCAAGACCAGGCTGGGCAACATGGCAAAGCCCTGTCTCTACAACAAATTGAAAAATTAGTCAGGCTTGGTGGCACGTGCCCATAGTCCCAGCTACTTGGGAGGCTGAGGTGGGAGGGTCGCTTGAGCCCAGGAGGTAGAGTCTGCAGTGAGTCATGATTGCACCACTGCACTCCAGCCCAAGTGACAGAGTGAGACCCTGTCTCAAAAAAAAAAAAAAAAAGAATATGTGTATACGTACGTATACATGTATGTGTGTGTGTATACATGTGTGTATTACTACTTTCTTCCTGATATATATCTGTGTGGATGTGTTGTATGTATATACATATATATACATGTATATGTATACACACATAGATATATACACATATATATGTATATACATACATGCACACATATATCAGGAAGAAAATAGTAATAGAAAAATTGGTTATTTCTACTCACAAGTTAATCAAATTAATTTCTTTTATAATTATTATTTTTTGTGCTTCTTTCAGCTTATACTATTGCTAAGTATGGTATGTCCATGTATGTGCTTGGAATGGCAGAAGAATTTAAAGGTGAAATTGCAGTCAATGCATTATGGCCTAAAACAGGTATGTATTGTTAAAAACTTCATTTGTTAGATTTTCATGTATTGTCCCTGACACTTATTATTTTTTTGATCCAGGGGGGAGTGTAGTGGTGTGATTTCAGCTCACCGCAACCTCTGCCTCCCGGGTTCCAGCAGTTCTTGTGCCTCAGCCTCCCAAGCAGCTGGTCTCAATCCCTTGACCTCATGATCCGCCAGCCTCGGCCTCCCAAAGTGCTGGGATTACAGGTGTGAGCCACTGTGCCCGGCCTCTCCATTACATTTAAAAATTTTTTTTTGTATTTTTTTTTAGTAGAAGGGGGGTTTTGCCACGTTTGGCAGGCTGGTCTTAAACCTCTTACCTCAAGTGATACAGCCTCCTCGGCTTCCCAAAGTGCTGGGATTACAGGCATGAGCCACTGCGCCAGCCTCATTACATTTTTTAAAACACTTCTAGGCCGGGCGCGGTGGCTTACGCCTGTAATCCCAGCACTTTGGGAGACCGAGGCGGGCGGATCACAAGGTCAGGAGATCGAAACCATCCTGCCTAACACGGTGAAACCCCGTCTCTACTAAAAAATACAAAAAATAGCCGGGCGTGCTGGTGGGCGCCTGTAATCCCAGCTGCTGGGAAGGCTGAGGCAGGAGAATGGCGTGAACCTGGGAGACTGAGCTTGCAGTGAGCCGAGATTGCGCCACTGCACTCCAGCCTGGGAGACGGGGAGACTCCGTCTCAGAAAAAAAAAAAAAAAAACAAAGAAAAATCACTTCTACTGATGGCAAATTTCCTTTTCACTGAATTTGCCGGCAGAGGGGGTTTCTAGGAAGATGACTACTGGAAGTCATGTCCCTGCTGTCCCTCCTGTTCCCCTGATTGGAGCAGCTGCTAGGGTGGTGGGCAGGTAGGACTAGGAAAGAAGGAGTAGGACTTGATTCTGTAAGAGAAGGAACTTGAGAAGCTTGTGAAAGACTGTTCTGAGCTACAGGACAGAATGGAGCCAGGGGAGAGAACTTGAGACAAGAACAGATACTCAGAAGTTCCTGGAGAGGGCTTTGACCATGGAGATCTGAGGACTCAACGGGGTGGCTCAACAGGCAAGGTAAGTATTTCCTATCCTTGAGGTGTGCAAGTGAGGAGACCTCAGAGACTTCATCAAGTCCCAAAATAGATTCAGTGACTGGTATATCTGATATGATAACTCACTACTGCTGGCAAGGCTGGCATCATTTAAACTATCCTGGTGACAGAGCGAGACTGTTAAAAAAAAAAAAGCTACATAAGGGTGAACAGTGCTATGAGGAAACAAAGAAAAATTGTAGTACAGCTAAGAGGACCCAATATCCAGACACAGAAAAAATAAACAGAATACCCAGAATAGTAGTTTTCAGTGAAATACAACTGCTAAAGAAACAGAAAATATCTCAATTCAAAAAGAAAAATCATGACATAAGAGATTGAATTATAGTATGAAAAATGCTTTCTGGAACTAAAAATAGATTGTGTTTTTTAAATACATATATGGGCCGGGCGCCGTGGCTCACGCCTGTAATCCCAGCACTTTGGGAGGCCAAGACGGGCGGATCACGAGGTCAGGAGATCGAGACCATCCTGGCTAACACGGTGAAATCCCATCTCTACTAAAAACACAAAAGATTAGCCGGGCGTGGTGTCGGGCGCCTGTGGTCCCAGCTACTCGGGAGGCTGAGGCTGAGGCAGGAGAATGGCGTGAGCCCGGGAGGCGGAGCTTGTAGTAAGTCGAGATGGCTGCACTCCAGCCTGGGCGACAGAGCGAGACTCCGTCTCAAAAAAAAAAAAAAAAAAAAAACAAATAAAATACATATATGTATATAGTAGTTGAAGGGTTGGATGTTGAGTAACACCTGAGTAAGCAGCTTGGATAGTCTACTGCAAGAAATATCTCAGAAGAGCAAAAACACCCTGAAGAAAATGGAGAGAGGCTTAGAGGACACATCCAGAGAACTTCACATGCAAATATCAGACGTCCCAGAAGGATGTCTGGAAAGAGAACAAATAGAGGAGAAACAATAATTGAATGACTAATAGGAAACAATTCCCTTGAGCAGAAGAAAGACCGATATGGATGTAGACTAAAAGGTTTACCAGATTTGAGGCTGAATTTATGAGGGGGAGAAAGACATCTGGGAGAACTTCAGAATTTCAAGGATAAAAAAATCTTCCAAGCCTTCAGGCAGAATATATGTTACTTACAAAGGAAAAAGATTGCAGACTCTTTTATCTTCAATGCCAGAAACTAGAAGGCAGTGGAATAACATCTGTACGTTACTGATGGAAAGGGACTCAGCCAAGATAGTTATTTATTAACAAGATGAAGGGAAGATATGTGGATATGCTACCACACTTGAGAAGAGTCTTGTAGAAAGGGCTATTAACCAAGCAGCAAATCTGTCAGAACAGAGAGTTTTCAAGATAGGAGTCAGAAAAAAAGAGGAGAGAAAATAATGGCTAGCAAATAAACCTGTAGTATATTTAATACATGGTCAAATGTACATGGATTACATAGAATAACTAGAAATATGAAATACAGGTACCAAATATCAACTCTCTATGTTGAAGAGATAGGAGAAGAGAAAAGTTTAATACTTGTCTGTAGTATAGGCGCCCACCGCTGTGCCTGGCTAAATTTTGACTACACTGTCTTCAAAACCTAGAATTTGGGGAAGAGGGAAATGTGGAAGTCATTGAATCCTTTTCTTTTCTTTCTTTCTTTTTTTTTTTTTTTTTTGAGACAGAGTTTCGTTCTTGTCGCCCAGGCTGGAGTGCAGTGACACAATCTCAGCTCACTGCAACCTCCACCTCCCGAGTAGCTGGGATTACAGGCGTGCGCTATCATGCCCAGCAAATTTTGTATTTTAGTAGAGAGGGGTTTCACCATGTTGGCCAGACTGGTCTCAAACTCCTGACCTCAGGTGATCCACCTGCCTCGGCCTCCCAAAGTGCTGGGATTACAGGCGTGAGCCACTGCACCAGGCCAGAAGTCACTGAATTCTGAAGGACTCATTTGAGCATGGGAAGATTAGGGAAGGGAACGCTTTCTAACCATCTCGTTTTGAGGCAGCTACAATTCTAGATAGTGTCTTTGTTGTTGTTTGTTGTTTGTTTTTTGAGACAGTCTCACTCTGTCGCCTAGGCTGGAGTACAGTGGCCCAGTTGGCTCACTGCAACCTCTGCCTCTGAGGCTCAAGTGATTCTTGTGCCTCAGTCTCCCAAATGGCTGGGATTACAGGCACTTGCCACCATGCCCAGCTGATTTTTGTATTTTTAGTAGAGATAGGGTTTCACCATGTTGGCCGGGCTGGTCTTGAACTCCTGACCTCAGATGATCCTACTGCCTTGGCCTCCCAAACTGCTGGGATTATAGGCGTGAGCCACCACACCCGCCCTAGATGGTATCTTTTAAAAAAATTATATTTTCTGTTTGGTGCTAGGGTGTAGAAATGTTTTTGCATTTAAACATTACAGGCAGCTATCTTTCTAAACTTTCTTGTTGAGTCAAATAATTTAGAGTCTCTTGGATTTTCTGTGCAGGCAATCATAGAATCTGTAATAACATTCCTATTCTTATGTCCTTGGTTTCTTTTTTTCTTGCTTTACTGCACTCTCTTCTCTCCTCCTCTCTAGCCTTCGCTAGTAGTTTTCTCTTGACTTATTGAGAGCCCAGCAGTGCTTTTAAAACATGCTTATTGCTTATTTATAGTTTTATTGTAATAAGACAGCCCTTTAGAGTTTATAAGTCATCATATAGTTGATCCATGAACAATGCGGTGTTAGGGATGTCAGCCCCCAGCAGTGAAAAAAAGAAAACGTATTTCCAGAAGCAGAAGACTAGTCCTATCCATTTTTAGTTAAATATATTACTAGATATTATATATATATATATATATGTATATATCTATATATTTTTTGAGACGGAGTCTTGCTCTGTCGCCCAGGCTGGAGTGCAGTGGTGCTATCTCGGCTCACTGCAAGCTCTGCCGCCTCCCAGGTTCACGCCATTCTCCTGCCTCAGCCTCCCGAAAAGCTGGGACTACAGGCGCCTGCCACCACGCCCGGCTAGTTTTTTTTTGTATTTTTAGTAGAGACGGATTTCACCCGTGTTTACCAGGATGGTCTCGATATCCTGACCTCATGATCCGCCCGCCTCGGCCTCCCAAAGTGCTGGGATTACAGGCGTGAGCCACCGCACCCAGCCAATAGTTTATATTTTTATTGTTTTCAATATATTTTCTAATTTGTTAAAGTATATATTAATATAAAAACGATATATCTTTATTACAAATATACTAGTAACCCGAACTCTCTTATTAGTACTAAAAAGTTTTTTGCAGATTCTCCTAGTTTTTTTAGGTTTAAAGTCTTATCACAAAAAGTGACAATGGTGTTTCTGCCTTTTCCTTATATGTTAAATTATTTTTCCATTTCTTATTACATTAGCTAATCCTTTTAGAACAGTGTTGAATAGTAACAATGATAGGACATATATTTGTTGTGTTCTTGTCAATAATGGGAAGGCTTTTCTTTTCATCATTATATATATGCCGTTTCTTCCCTTTTTTTAACTTCAGTTCTTGCATCCTTTCTACTACTTAATGCTGTGTTAGTATTAAATGTGATAGCTAAGGCATTAAGGTCTTACTTGATTTGCTGGAAATTTTTGTGTAATGTTCCTATTTACTAAGTGGACTTGGTAAGTTGGTAACTTATACTGAACTACTATAAAATCTCCATGTAAGTTTTTAAATGCTTAATAAAATTGAAATATTACTTTTTAGTCATATCTCAAACTTGGAACTATTGGAGAATTAAGCAGTAACATATTGTTTCTGCCCTTAGTGGTTTACAAATTTTGTTAGGGCAAATAAATCATATAAATATAATGCAACCAGAGAGGTGATCTACCTAGATACTGTTCAAATGTTTGAACTCTTGATTGTAAAGTTGCAAATAGGCTTCCATAATCTATTAATTATGGAAATTAGTTCCATCTGTATCTTCTCTTCTGTGAGAGCCTTTGAGCTTTCTTTCATATTCTCGGCGTCACATTTTGTTAATTGTCTTTTTAGCACACTTATTCTGTATTCCAGATTCTCAATTAACCATATAATATAGTTCAGGTAAAGAAATGATAGAACTGATTTTTATTTATTTATTTTGAGATAAGATCTTGCCCTGTTACCCAGGCTGGAGTGCAATGGCATGATCACAGCTCACTGCAGCCTTGACCTCCTGGGCTCAAGCCATCTTCCTGCCTCAGCCTCCTAAATAGCTAGGACCACAGGCACATACCACCATGCCCAGCTGGTTTTTTAGTTTTGTGTGTGTGTGTGTGTGTGGAGATGGGGTCTTGCCATGTTATCCAGGTTGGTCTCGAACTCCTGGGCTCAGGAAATCCTTGCACCTCAGCCTCCTAAATTGTTGGGATTACAGGCGTGAGCTACTGTGCCCTGCCAGAGCTAATTTTGATGAAATATCCAAACGTCACATTAGTATTTAAAATTACTCAGTTTCTCTTTGCTTCTTTGGGTTTGCGACACCCTGGCCACCCCCGTATGGTTGTGATAGCCTCTATAGTCCGTGGGCTGGCACTTTGCTCATCTTTTAAAGTTTCTTTCCCTACCCAATCCCCACTTTCTGGTAAGGCTTTTTTTTTTTTTTTTTTTTTTTTTTTTTTTTTTTTTTTTGTTGAGACGGAGTCTTGCTCTGTCACCTGGGCTGGAGTGCAGTGGCATGATCTCAGCTCACTGCAACCTCCGTCTCCCGGGTTCAAGCAATTCTCATGCCTCAACCTCCCAAGTAGCTGGGACTTCAGGAGCCTTTTACCATGCCTGGCTAATTTTTGTATTTTTAGTAGAGATGGGGTTGCTCCATTTTGACCAGGCTAGTCTTGAACTCCTGACCTCAGGTGATCCACCCACCTTGGTCTCCCCAAGTGCTGGGATTATAGGCATGAGCCACCACTCTCTGCCCTGGTAAGGTTTCTATGAGGTCTGTTAGGTGTACATCCTGCAGCTTATTGGTTTAAAATGTACTTGCCTTTGGTGTAGTCTCTTTGGGGCTGATTGGGAGAAAGAAAAATCAATAGTGCAACTGTTTTGATACTGAATATTGACAAGTGTCTTTATGAACTAAAGAACCAGTCCCTCGAAAAAATAAAAATAAAATAATTCAGTTTCTGTATTGCACATAGTCTTAGCTGTGTGAGCTGCAGTAGCTGTCTGTACCTAGTTTCCCCTTATATAAAATTCGGTATTATAAATAATCTCTAAAGCCCTTTGTTGCATATTTTTCAAACTTTTACTTATGAAAATAGTCAAACATATGTACAGACATGTATACAAGTAGGGAGACTAGAACATCATGTACAATTCCGCTTCAGCGATTTCGCCACGTGGCCAATCTAGTTTTACCAGCCCTCACACCTCCATCTCCCTTTAAACCCACTTCTAACCTCACCAGATTATTATATTATTAATTAATTAATTATTTTTCGAGACAGAGTCTCACTCTGTCTCCCAGGCTGGAGTGCAGTGGCGCAATCTCAGCCCATTGCAGCCTCCGCCTCCCAGGTTTAAGCGATTCTCCTGCCCCAGCCTCCAGAGTAGCTGGGATTATAGGCGCCCGCCACTGTGCCCGGCTAATTTTTGTATCTTTAGTAGAGCGGGTGTTTTGCCATGTTGGCCAGGCTGGTCTCGAACTCCTGACCTCAAGTGATCCACCCACCTCGGCCTCCCAAAGTGCTGGGATTACAGGTGTGAGCCACTGCGCCCGGCCCTCACCACATTATTTTTAAGCAGATCTCAATCATAGCATCATTTCATCTGTATATACTTCAATATGCATTTTTAAATGATTAGGGCTCTTTAAAAGGCAAAATTATTATCATAGCTAACAAACATACCTTAATACCATCTAATATCTAGTCAGTGTTCAAATTCCCTCAAGGGTCTCATAAATGTTTTCTTTGCAGTTGGTTTATTTACATCAGGATCTAAATTGTTTCATATATTGCATTTGTTTGATAAGTCTCAAGTTTTTTTTTTTGTTTTGTTTTCTTTTTTGAGATGGAGTCTTGCTCTGTCGCCCAGGCTGGAGTGCAGTGGCGCAATCTTGGCTCACTGCAAGCTCTGCCTCCTGGGTTCACGCCATTCTCCTGCCTCAGCCTCCCAAGTAGCTGGGACTACAGGCGCCTGCCACCACGCCCGGCTAATTTTTTGTATTTTTAATAGAGACGGGGTTTCACATTGTTAGCCAGGATGGTCTCGATCTCCTGACCTCGTGATCCACCTGCCTCAGCCTCCCAAGGTGCTGGGATTACAGGCGTGAGCCACCGCGCCTGGCCAGTCTCAAGTGTTTCTAATCTAAAGCAGTTACACTCATTTTTTTTCTTGCCACTTATTTCTTGAAAAACCAGGTTGTTTATCTTACAGGATTTCTGTCATTCCAGATTTTCTTGATTCTCCCAGTCGTATCATTTAACGTCTTTCTGTATCCTCTAAGGACCCTTATATTAGTATATTGTTTATTTCCATTCTTCTTTCTTCTGGCATTATTTTGTTTATTCATTCATCATCCAACAACTATTGATTGGATGGTTATCATGCAGTAGACATGGGTACTGGGGATACGTCTTTGGCCTTTTTACCTAGTGTATATCTAGGTTGGTAGAAGTTAGGTTTTAAAAGCATATTTAATCCGGCATTTATGCAAAGTATTGTTAAAGCCCTGGTGGTACTCTTGAACTGAACTGCCACATATAGCTGTGTGAAACATATCCAGACTTCTAGTTTAGGAATAAATGAAGGATTTCTTTTCATTGTTGCTTCCTGTCTGCTATGTATTGGATAAAAGGAGTTCCCCAGCTCCAAGAAGTACTGAAGATTCTATGGCCTGTGGTGTAGATGAGGGGAAACAAGGGGTTATGGGTGAGAATTTACCGAGTACTGGGGCATGCTGCTGAGGTAACTCTTAGGAATATTTGAGGGTTGCAGCCAGCTTTCCAATCACCATCTTTTTCTTCTAAGTAGTCCAGGAATCAATTTGGTTAAATTCCTTTCTTCTGCAATTTGGCCAACACTCCTTTCTTTCCTGGTCCCCACTGTGGACCAAAACCATGTTTTATTGCTTCTTTGTTTCCTTTATGTTTCTGTAGCAGACAATTCTTTTATGGTTTTCAGAAGAGTGATGTTTTTCGCAGTGGGGAAAAGAGTGAAAAGGCACTTCTTCAGTATTTCTCAAACTGTATGTCAAGACTCATTGGTGAGTCATGAAATCAATTTAGTGAGGCATGAAATCAATTTAGTGGATTGTGAAATTGATTTAGTGAGCAGCAGCCAGAGTTGTTTTGTTGTGGTTTCTTTTTGTTTGTTTGTTTCTAGTGGAATCGAATAGAAAATATTAGAGTGCATTGCACAGAGGAAGGGTCAGTATTGTTTCTTATATAAGTGTCATATATGAAAATGTTACCTATTATGGGTCACAGCCAAAAAAATTAAAAGCTCACACTTTATCGTGCCTCTCTTTTTCAATTTCTTTGCCTTTTCTCACCCTTTCTCAATCACCCTCCCTACATCATTGTTGTCATTAAAGTTGATATAGAGAGTTAGGAATTATAGTTAGAAAGGGAAGTCTCTGAGGTAACAAAGTTCTAACACATTATTTTACCTCTTTGTACCTCCCTTATATTACTTGTCACTTTCTCTTTTTTTATTTTTGAGACAGTCTCGCTCTGTTGCCCAGGCTGGAGTGCAGTGGTGCGATCTTGGCACACTGCAACCTCTGCCTCCTGGGTTCAAGCGATTCTCAGGCCACAGCCTCCCAAGTAGCTGGGATTTCGGGCGCCCGCCACCACGCCCGGCTAATTTTTGTATTTTTAGTAGAGATGGGGTTTCACCATGTTGGCCAGGCTGATCTTAAAAAGTCCTGAGCTTAGGAGATCTGCCTGTCTTAGCCTCCAAAAGTACGGGGATTACAGGCATGAGCCACTGTGCGCAGCTGACTTCTCACTTTACATTCGTTCATTTCCCAAACATTCATTCTTACATGCCAGGCACAGTTCTCTGCACTATTCACTTGTTATGCATTTGACAGATAATTTATTAACTGTCTACTTGGTGCAAGGCAAGGCCACATGGGTACTAAGATGAATGTGACACAATCCTTACCCTCAAAGAGTTTACCATTTAGTATGGGAGATTTAAGAGTTTGTTACCACCACTTGCACTTTGTCCTCCCCCCACTTTCCTTTATTTCCCTAACCTGTAGGTCTTTGGGATCCTGGGGTAACAAAGTTAGAAAAAGCCTTCTTTGACTCTTAAGAATTTTAAATTTTATTCATACAATAAACATTCATTGGACCCTTATTTTGTGCCAAGCTGTGTTCTGTTTGCTGAAGATACATCAGAGAACAAAAGAGATAACAATCTCTGTCCTTATGGAACTTATAGTCTAATTGGGAGAGATACAACAGACAACATGATGAATGGCAAAGTATATAGTATGCTAGAAGGTAATATGTTATGAAAAATAGAACAAAGGAAGGGGGATTGGAGTCTCAGCCATGAGGAGGGAAGGTGGTAATTTAAAATAGGGTAGAAAGGTTTGGCATTAGGCCAGGAGCAGTGGCTCCTGTTTGTAATCCCAACACTTTGGGAGGCCGAAGCAGACCGATTGCTGGAGCCCAGGAGTTCGAGACCAGCCTGAGCAACATGGCAGAACTCCATCTTTACAAAAAGTAGCAGGGTGTGGTGGTGTGTGCGTGTCGTCCCAACTACTCAGGGGGCTGAGGCAGGAGGATCACCTGAGCCTTAGGAGTTCAAGGCTGCAGTGAGCCAAGATCGTACCACTGCACTCCAGCCTGGGCAACAGAGTGAAACCCTATCTCAAAGAAAAAGAAAGAAAAGAGATGTTTGGTCTTTCTGAGAGTGCCAAGTCCTAACTATCAGACCACCAGGGAAGGTAGGTTTGGCCTTTCTGAGAAGGTGACATTTGAGCATAGACTTTTGACATTTGAGCATATGGTTAGTCTTAGGGGTAATACGGTTAGCCAAAGGTTATCTGAGGGAAAACATGCAAGGCAGAGGAAGCAGCAGTGGATAGGTCCTGTGGACTAGTATGGCTGGAATGATGCAAGAGCAGGGAGAAGACCAGTGTCGCCAGAGTGAGGGGAGAGGAGTAGAAGATGAGATGATGTCCGTAAGGAAATGGAGGTCAGATGTTATAGACCCTTGCCAAGACTTGGTCTTTGATTACTCTGGGTGAAATGAGGAGTTGTTTCAGGATTTCAAGCAGAGAAGGGACCTGATCAAACCTAAATGTTTAAAAAACCTCTCTGGCTGTTCTGATAAGCCTTGATTTTTTTTTTTTTTTTTTTTTGAGATGGAGTCTCACTCAGTCACCCCGGCTGGAGTACAGTGGCGTGATCTCGGCTCACTGCAAGCTCTGCCTACCGGGTTCACACCATTGTCCTGCCTCAGCCTCCCGAGTAGCTGGGACTACAGGCGCCGGCCACCTCGCCCAGCTAATTTTTTGTATTTTTAGTAGAGACAGGGTTTCACCGTGTTAGCCAGGATGGTCTCGATCTCCTGACCTCGTGATCTGCCCGTTTTGACCTCCCAAAGTGCTGGGATTACAGGCATGAACCACCGCGCTCAGCCAAGCCTAGATTCTTGAGGGGCAAAGGGGGGAACAGTTGGGAGGCTACTGCAGGAAGTGAGGCACAGATTTTGGTGGCTATGACCAGGATGACAGCAGTAAAGGTGGTGGAGAGTGGCCAGATTCTGATATATTTTCAAGGTACAACCAACAATATCTGCTGATGGATTGCCTTTGGGACGTGAGAGAAAGGGTCAAGGGTGACTCCAAGATTTCTGGAAAATAGCCGGGTGCGGTGGCTCATGTCTGTAATCCCAACACTTTGGGGAGGCCCAGGTGGGTGAATCACCTGAGGTCAAGAGTTCAAGACCAGCCTGGCCAACATGGTGAAACCTCATCTCTACTAAAAATACAAAAAATTAGCCTGGCTTGGTGATGCGTGCCTGTAGTCCCATCCACTCAGGAGGCTGAGGCAGGAGAATTGCTTGAACCCGGGAGGTGGAGGTTACAGTGAGCTGAGATCATGCCAGTGCACTCCAGCCTGGGTGATAGAGTGAGATTCCAACTCAAAAAAAAAAAAAAAAAAATTAAAAAAATAAAGATTTCTGGCTTGAGTTACTAGGACGGTGGAGACTATCTCCATCTCAGGAATTGAGATGGAGAAAGCTGCAGATAGAGCAGATGGAGGGCAAGCTTAGGAATTCAGTGTGGGGTATTGTGTTTGAACACCCAAGTGGGGACAGTCATTAGGCAGCAGGGCTTGTGAATGGGGGTCAGGAGAGTGGTCCAGGCTGGAGATTAAAATCTGTGAGTTTTCAACATATAGAAGGCATTAAAAGCCACAAAACTACATGATACCATCTAGGCAGTGAGAAGAAGAGAAAGGACCATTGCCCATTTCAACACTGAAAGGTTGGGAAGAAGAGGAAGACCCATATAGGAGAGTAAAGTCGGAAGAAACCCAGAGGAGATGAAAGCTGCTGAAGAAACTGTTCCAAGGAGAATGGAGAGTGATACAGTTTGGATGTTGTCTCCACCTAAATCTCATGTCAAAATGTCATCCCCAGTGTTGGAGGTGGGGTCTGGTGGGAGCTGATTGGATCATGGGGACAGCTTTCTCATGAACGGTTTACCACCATCCTCCTTGGTACTGCCCTCACCATAGTGAGCAAGTTCTTATCTGGTTTTTAAAAGTATGTAGCACACCCCCTCGCTCTCTTGTTCCTCCTTTAGCCATGTGATGTGCCTGCTCCTTCTTTACCTTCTGCCATGAGTACAAGCTCCCCAAGGCCTCCCCAGAAACCAAGTGATGTTGGAGCCATGCTTGTACAGCATGCAGAACTGTGAGCCACTTAAGCCTCTTTTTAAAATTACCCAGTCTCAGGTATTTCTTTTTTTTTCTTTTTTTTTTTGAGACAGAGTCTTACTCTGTTGCCCAGGCTGTACAGGAGCGCAGTGGCTCAATCTCAGCTCACTGCAACCTCTGCCTCCCAGGTTCAGGTGATTCTCCTGCCTTAGCCTCCCAAGTAGCTGGGATTACAGGCGTGCGCCGCCACACCTGGCTAAGTTTTTTGTATTATTAGTAGAGATGGGGGTTTCCCCATGTTGGCCAGGCTGGTCTTGAACTCCTGACCTCAAGTGATCCACCAACCTCGGCCTCCCAAAGTGCTGGGATTACAGGCGTGACCACCGTGCCCAGCCTAGGTATTTCTTTATAGTAATGTGAGAACAGACTAATACAGGGAGTGATCAATTGTGTCAGATTATGCTGATAGTTCTTACAAAATGGGACTGATCATCGGGTTTAGTAGTCTGTACATCTTCACATCACTTACAGCATTTGTAATTATTAATTTATAATTATGAGTATTTAATGTCTTCTTTGCTAGAATGAAAACTTCTTGAGGATAGGGACAGTGTTTGCTTTGTTTTATTGTAGTCATTGTAGACATTCAATAAATATTTGATGAGTGAGTAAATGAGTCAATGAATGTGCAATATGATTACCTTCTGCCTGGCTCCAAAATATATTCTGGACAAAGCTTATATAATAGACAGAATGTTCTGTATCAGGGAATATAGAGGGCATTATCAGGATCAGCAGGAAAAATCAGCTCATTGCTGAGATCTTTGCTTTAGCTTCAAGATATTCATTTTAGAAGGTTTACTAGACATCTTGGAGCCAGTGATGTTACTTGGTCCTAGACTTGATGACACGCTAAATCCAATTTACAGTCATGTTCCTTGTGGTGCATGGTATGATGAATTATGTACTGGGTATTGTTTTTTATTTTATTTTATTTTATTTTTGAGACAGAATCTTGCTCTGTCACCCAGGCTGGAATGCAGTGGCGCCATCTTGGCTCACTGAAACCTCTGACTCTTGAGTTCAAGTGATTCTCCTGCCTCAGCCTCCCGAGTAGGTGGGACTACAGGCACGCGCTACCATGCCCAGCTAAGTTTTTTTCTTTTTTTTTTTTAAATAGAGACGGGTTTTATCACATTGGCGAGGGTGCTCTGGAACTCCTGACCTCAAGTGATCCACCCTCCTCGGCCTCTCAGAGTGCTGGGATTATAGGTGTGATCCACCGTGCCTGGCCTACAGGGTGCTTTGAGACATAGTAGCTCAGGATAAATGATCAGAGAAGTAGATTTTCAAAAGTAGGTAAACAATTGAAATGAGATCTCAAGGGGATGTTGGAATGTTTCAGAAAGAACTGGGAAAGACATTTCTCGGCAGAGGGAGCGACGCATGCAAAGATTGCAGTTTGGGAAAATACTGTCTGTGCGGTGGAGCTACAAGGTTGGTGTATGTATGATAGGGTGTGCGCTTGTTATTTCCTACTGAACTTGAGCAACTCAAGTTGTACAGGTTGACTGGAATGTTGGGTGAGTGTGAGGGTGTGGGGAAGATGGATGAGATGGATGGTCTTGTCTGCCAAGTTTAGGAGCTTGAATTGTAACCTATATTCAGTGGAGAGCCACTGAAGAATCTTAACAGCAGAGGATTAATAATAAACTAGGGAAAATAGGAGCACTGAAGTACTATGGTTGTTGATGAGGTTTAGGAAGTTTAATCTGGCATCTGAATATAGGATGGCTTGTAAGATTATAGAGAGAAGAGGCAGGAAAGCTAGCTAGAATATTACATTATTCATGAGTGAGGCAATGAACATGGAGGGGTGAAAATGGACTTGAGAGGGTGGCCAGGCTCTTGGCTTTTGTGAGGCCTCTATTTAAAAGAAAACATGCATCTCCTCATCTTAGATGACAGCGTAGAGTGACTATCTTTATGTCAGCTGGAACCAGAAGTAATCTCCCAACATTATTGCCTTTCAGGAAAAAGGAGATTTGTTGTGCTTAACGGAGTGAGTACAGTGTAACATATGTTATCCTCAATCACAGCAGTGTCCTGGTCTGCCGCTTGGCTTTTTCAGCTGCGTGCTCTTCTCAACACTGACTTCATTGCTCCTCCTGGGTTTAGCACTTTCACCCTGCTGAATTCAGCACATCCAGAGAAAGGATCAGAGGGCCGGCCTCCAGTTGTTTCACAACATGGAATTTCAGGCTTCCAACTAGGTCACCTCCAGAATTGTAATTTTTTTCTTTTTATAAGACCTGTTTCATGGTTCCTGCTGAAATGGAGGGTGGGGAAGGAGAGAGGGATGATGGCTGCTATTCACAATGCCTACTCTTCTTACCTTGTGACTGGTCTGGACAAGTGTAGTAGAAGCAGGAAAGTCCACTTTTGGGTGGATTTGATTTGGGCTTGGGGTGGGGAGTCTGGGAATGGCAGCTACTGATTTGGTAATGGCTGCAGAGAGGAAGGCCGCAGAAGTATCACAGAGCAGCTGCAGACCTCTGGCACCTGGACTATATTGCAAATAGATTTGGGAACTCAGCTAACCAAGGAGGGTGAGGTGACAAGGTGGTGGCTCACCTCCTTCCTGTCTGGTGCTAGAAATCAAAACTAGTTTCCCTGTTTTTCAAGGGACCTGTTCACTGACTAGGTTAAACAGTTTATACATTTTCATTGATTCTGACATGCCCATGCTTTGTATTTGTACATCTCTAATATCAGTCTGTATCTTACAATGGATGATATATCATAGTTTAATTGGCAGCTTTTTTCTTTCCTTAGTGGTCCCTAAGGTAATGGTGTGCTGTATAATCGGTGGCATCATTGGTTCAGTGGATACACACACGAGTATGTGGATATGTGTGGTGGTGGCTGACAGGTGTTAAAGAGGGGAAATAAGCTCTCTTCCCAGAGAAGGAGTCATCACGGGCAGTGCTGATGTTTTAAGCTTCATATGCACTCCATATGTTTATGTGAAAGGAAATCTTTGATTGGTCTTAAGACTGTTGGTACTGTCTGTTTTCAGGCAGTAATCTCTTAGCTGTTATCAGAAGAATCAATTGGAAGCTATTAGATATCTCTTCAGTTATTTCTTAATAAGACTTAAGTTTTAGGGTCGATGTTGTGACTCTTGTGATCCATGGCTTATCTGCTTTCATTATAAATCTTGCTTATTTTCTTTCCCAGAAATCATCAATGAATTTCATTTGATTTATCCTACTGTTAACCTGTTTTTATTGTTATCAGTTTTTTCTAACCTGTTGGGTTAGCTTGTTGGCATTCCAAAATCTGTGTTGAGAAATAATGGCCCACTTCTTGATTTTTGAGTGTCTAGTTGTACCTTCTTTGTATCTTTCTTGGAAAGATTGTTAAAGTAATGATAGGTTGGAGGAACATTTCTTATTCTATAGACACTCACACACACACAGCATGTATATACTTACATATGACATATTTTTATTAGACTTCTAATTTAGAGTTTTTAAGGATTCTTGTACAATTGATGTCATTTACATGGAGACTAGGAGTGTGCATGTATGCATATAGTTTCAAAATAGATTATACTCAATTATGTACAGGAAAGTTCTGTAGTTTTCAAGAGTGAGATGATAACTGAACTCCAAGAACTCTGATTAACAAGGTATGACCCATTTAGTTGCATCATGGATGAGAGCCTGGCTCTGAAGTCAGGCTACTGGGTGTTTGAATTTTAGCTTCTGTGACCTTGGGCAAGTTACTTAACTTCTCTGTGCTTGAGTGCTCCTATCTATAAAATGGGAATAACAACAGGACCTACCTCAGGGTTCTAAGAATTAAGTAAGACAATGTATGTAAAATAGGTAATAGCATGCCTGGCACAGGGTATACTTAATGAATGGTAGGTGCTATTTTTTATTTTATTTTATTCATTTTTAATTTTTGTGTTTTTTTGACAAGCAGATGGGGTCTCACTCTGTCACCCAGGCTGGAATGCAGTGGCACAGTCATAGCTCACTGCAGCCTCAAACTCCTAGGCTCAAGCGATCTTCCTGCCTCAGCCTCCAGAATATCTGGGATTATAGGCTCTAGCCACCACATCCAGCTGCTTTTTTTTTTTTTTTTTTAATTAATAAAGGATCAGTTCAAGAGTGAGACCAGAGCTCTTGCTCTTGATCTGTTGGTTAAGGAAAAAAATTATTTCTAGGGCTGGACATGGTGGCTCACACCTGTAATCCCAGCACTTTGGGAGGCCGAGGCAGCAGGATGGCTTGAGCCCACCAGTTGGAGACCAGCCTGGGAAACATAGCAAGACCCCATTTCTACAAAAAAAAAAAAAAAAAAAAAAAGGCTGGGCGCGGTGGCTCACGCCTGTAATCCCAGCACTTTGGGAGGCTGAGGCCGGTGGATCATGAGGTCAGGAAATTGAGACCATCCTGGCTAACACGGTGAAAACCCGACTCGACTAAAATACAAACAATTAGCCAGGCATGGTGATGGGTGCCTGTAGTCCCAGCTGCTCGGGAGGCTGAGGCAGGAGAATGGCGTGAACCCGGGAGGCAGAGCTTGCAGTGAGCCGAGATGGCGCCACTGCGCTCCAGCCTGGGTGACAGAGCGAGGCTCCGTCTCAAAAAAAAAGAGCCCAGGAGATCAAGGCTGCTGAGAGCTATGATCTCACCACTACCTCTGACCTGGGTGACAGTATGAGACCCTATCTCAAAAAAAAAAAAAAAA
>NW_016808491.1:488226-500389 GCF_001698545.2 Rhinopithecus bieti | reverse complement strand
GTGGCTCACGCCTGTAATCCCAGCACTTTGGGAGGCTGAGGCCGGTGGATCATGAGGTCAGGAAATTGAGACCATCCTGGCTAACACGGTGAAAACCCGACTCGACTAAAAATACAAACAATTAGCCAGGCATGGTGATGGGTGCCTGTAGTCCCAGCTGCTCGGGAGGCTGAGGCAGGAGAATGGCGTGAACCCGGGAGGCAGAGCTTGCAGTGAGCCGAGATGGCGCCACTGCGCTCCAGCCTGGGTGACAGAGCGAGGCTCCGTCTCAAAAAAAAAGAGCCCAGGAGATCAAGGCTGCTGAGAGCTATGATCTCACCACTACCTCTGACCTGGGTGACAGTATGAGACCCTATCTCAAAAAAAAAAAAAAAAATTATTCCTAGTAAATGATTTTTAGTTAGGAAGTAGAAACGTGTCTTCTAACTCAATGCTTTCAAGAAATTCCCTAAATTAATTGAACCTTAAAAAAATAGGGAGTAAGTTCCATGAAGGTAGATGCCTTATGTCTGTTTTGTCAACATCTGTGTCCTTAATATCTAGAATAGCGCCTGACTTATATATAGTAAGTGCTTAATAACTATTTTTTGAGTGAATGCAAAAGGGCCAATGGCCCTTAAAAGCTACAGACATTTCATCTTATAGACCAAAATATGTAAGTTATTCTAGCATATAATAATTTAAAATTGTATTTTAACAATGTATGGAAATAAGTTTTATCTAAAGTACTAGAAACTCACAAACCCAAGTACATTTAAATAAACTGACTTTCTGTGAACCTATGAATTATGTTAGAAAATAAATAAATAGACTTTTCTTGTTTGATGTAAACTAGGATATATGTAAGCAAATTGAGATGTTACTGTTGACAATGTATAATTAATAACGTACTGTTAATAGTAGAGTTTCAAGTTACTTCATATGAGACATAATTTTAAAAGTATACCTAACATAGTAAAAATTATATGCAAATATTAACAGCAGTTATCTCTGGATAGGGAAATTATAATTAATTAAGCAATTTTTCCTTTTACTTCTATTTCCTTTTTTTTTTTTTTTTCCCCTGAGACAGAGTCTCACTCTGTCACCCAGGCTGGAGTACACTGGAGTAATCTCAGCTCATTACAACCTTTGGCTCCCAGATTCAAGTGATCCTCCTACCTCTGCCTCCCAAGTAGCTGGGACTACAGGCACTCACCACCATGCCTGGTTAATTTTTGTATTTTTAGTAGAGATGGGGTTTCACCATGTTGACCAGGCTTGTCCCAAACTCCTGACCTCAAGTGATCCACCCACCTTGGCCTCCCACAGTGCTGGGATTACAGGCATGAGCCACCGCACCTGGCTATTTTCTAATATTTTCTACAAAACAGTTGTCTGAATTTAAAAAGGACCCCCAGAAATCCAAGCAATATTTATTGAGTATTTTTCAAGGAACCTATTCACTGACTAGGTGAAAGAGTTTATACCATTTTCATTGATTCTGAGATGCCCATGTATTATATTTGCACATCTCTGATACCAGTCTGTATCTTACAATGAATGATATATCATAATTTAATTGGCAGCTTTTTTGTTTCCTTAGTGGTCCCTAACATAATGGTGCACTTTATAATCAGTGGCATTGTTGGTTCAGTGAATTCCCACAAGAATGTGTGCATGTGGTTGGTGGTGGCTGATAGGTGTTGAAGAGGCAAAACAAGCTCTCTTCCCAGAGAAGGAGTCATCACAGGCAATACTGATGTTTTAAGCCTCATATACACTCCATATGTTTATGTGAAAGGAAATTTTGGGCATTAAGACTGGTGGTACTGTCTGTTTTCAGGCAGTAATCTCTTAGCTGTTATCAGGAGAATCAACTGGAAGCTATTAGAGGTCTCTTCAGTTATTCCTTTAAAAGACATGCAAATTCTTGAGCATTCTAAATCAGAAAGTTCATTGAATTTTACTTTGAGTCTTCTGGTTTAGTCTGTAGTATAAGGCAGTGTTGCATAGAGTAAGGAACATGTGTTTTCTACCCAGTTCTCTCTGTGGAACATTTGGCAAATTCTGGGGCCGGGCTCGGTGGCTCATGCCTGTAATCCCAGCACTTTGGGAGGCCAAGGTGGATGGATCACGAGGTCAGGAGTTCAAGACCAGCCTGGCCAACATGGTGAAACCCCGTTTCTACTAAAAATACAAAAAATTTCCTGGGCGTGGTGGCGCACGCCTGTAATCCCAGCTACTCGGAAGGCTGGGTTCAATTGCTTGAACCCAGGAGGTGGAGGTTGCGGTGAGCAGAGATCACGCCATTGCACTCCTGCCTGGGCGACAGAGCAAGACTGTCTCAAAAACAAAAAACAACAAAAAAATTTGGCAAATCCCTTAAGCAGTCTGGACCTTGTTTTCATCATCTAAGAAATGAAAGAATTAGCCTTGATAATTGTGAAGGGTAGTGCTTGCTTGTTACTTCCATAGTTTTATTATTTGATTTGGAGTTACGAGTGTATGTGTGTGTGTGTTTTCTCTACAGCCATATACACTGCTGCTACAGAGATGCTGGGAGGACCTGGTATCAAAAGCCAGTGTAGAAAAGTTGATATCATTGCAGATGCAGCATATTCCATTTTCCAAAAGCCAAAAAGTTTTACTGGCAACTTTGTCATTGATGAAAATATCTTAAAAGCAGAAGGAATACAACATTTTGACATTTATGCAATTAAACCAGGTAATGCTTTTATAGTTTTAAAAGTAACGATATGTTTTCCATATTTTCTGCAATGAACACATCTGTTTTTTTTGTGTGTTTGTGTGATCGTAAAATGAATATGTTATTTTAAAAGCTGCCTTCCCAATGAAGGAAAAAACCCACAGCAACACAACTTAAAAAAAAAGATGAATGAAAAATAGAGGTGAGTTGAGGGCTTTTGAAGTGATATATATAAGCACAGAAAGTCAGATCAGCTACTAGCCACTTCTAAATCTCGAAATAAGAAATGAAAATTATTTTTTAAAGTTGGTCTTAAAATCACAGAGTAAAGATTTTGTTCAAGAATATGTGGTGACAGATGGTACAGTAGTGGGTTATTTATTTATTTATTTGAGAAAGGGTCTCACTCTGTCACCCTGGCTGGAGTGTAGTGGCACAATCTCAGCTTACTGCAATCTCTACCTCCTAGGCTCAAGCAATCCTTCCACCGCAGCCTCTTGAGTAGCTGGAACTATAGGCATGTGCCACCACACCTTGTTAATTTTTATATTTGTAGATGTGGGATTTCACCATGTTGCCCAGGCTGGTCTTGAACTCCTGAGCTCAAGTGATCTGCCTGCCTTGGCCTCCTAAAGTGTTAGGATTACAGGTGTGAGCCACTGCACCTGGGCCAGTAATGAATTTTTTTGTTTAAAATAATTTATGATTGTGGACTCTGTAAATATTTGTCTCAAGTGCAGTCTCTTAGAGTAGCTTAATGACAGATGGTGTAGATGAGTGGGCAGGGTCTGTCTTATGGACAGTAAAGTGATCTGAGAAGCTTCCAGAAAGCCTTCTTTTTAAGGAACTCTCCCTCTCTGAAATCATGGATGATAATGATAATAATGGATTTTTACCATATAGAATATGATGTATTCTAATATAGCCATATATAAAAGTTAAATTTATTTGTGGTAAAGTATATTTTAAATCTTATTCATTAAACTGAGCTTCTAAATGACACAAACCATGTTTATATTTGTATCATCCCTGCTCATCTCTGCAGTTCCAACTGAATTAAATAGTGGATTATAGTTTTACAAAGCACTCTTATATGCATTATCTATTTAGCCTGCATAACAATTCTGTAAGGGAAGTAATGCTTAGTGATTAAGAACATGGAATTTGGAAGAATACAAGCCAGGTTCATATTGCAGCTCTGCTGCTCACTGCTATGCAGCTTTGAGCATGTCACCCAGTTTGTCTGTCTCAGCCTCAATTTCCATATTGGTAAACTTAAGAGAATGATACATTCCATACAAGATTTTTGTAAAGACTAAATATGATAATGTATGTTTTTGGCACAGTGCCCAGCATATAGTACACTCAGAATATTTGGTAGTTAATATTTACAAGTAGAAAAACAGGCTCAGAGAGATTGAGCCTTTGCCTAAGAGCGGATGGCTAATAGGCGGCAGAACCTGACCAGATTCAGGTCTTCTGGGTCCTGGTACCCAGGAATATAATTATTACTTTAGGTTTTAAAGACAGTGTAATTGTGCACAAGTTTTAACATTTTATTTAAATTAAAAATCCTATCAAGTATTGAGAACTTAGTATGACCAGATACTATGATATTAGGATACAACAAAGATGAATTCATTCCTGCCCTCCAGAAGTTTGCTTAAACTTCTGAAAAAGAGAGAGAGAGAGAGACAGGAGACTGAGGCAGGAGGCTCATTTGAGCCCAGAATTTTGAGACTAGCCTGGGCAAAACAGCAAGACCCCATCTCAAAAAAAAAAAAAAAAAAAAAGAAAGAAAAGAAAAAAAAGGAAAAGGAAGAGAAAAGAAAAAGAGAGCAATTGAAATTGTTAACGTCTCACTGTACTACAGTTTTGAAGGCTTTGTGGCCTTTAAATCTTCTAGTGTGCATGTGTCTTAGAGTTATCAGTGTAATTAAAACAGCCTATTTGCTAACCACAACCATTAGCTGAAAATAAGACCCAGTGGAGGCTGTGTGCAGTGGCTCACACCTGTAATCCCAGCGCTTTGGGAGGCCAAGGCTGGCAGATCAGTAGAGCCAAAGAGTTCAAGACCATACTGGGCAACATGGCAAAACCCTCTGTCTACAAAAAATAAAAATGAGTGGTCGGGTGCCATGGCTCATGCCCATAATCCCAGCACATTGGGAGACTGAGGTGGGTGGATATCCTGAGGTCAGGAGTTCGAGACCAGCCTGACCAATATGGTGAAACTCTGTCTCTACTAAAAATACAAAAATTAGCCAGGCCTCGTGGTGGGCACCTGTAATTCCAGCTACTTGGGAGGCTGAGGCAGGAGGATTGCTTGAACCTGGAAGGCGGAGGGTGCAATGAGCCGAGATTGTGCCACTGTACTCAAGCCTGGGCGACAGAGCGAGACTCCATCTCAATAAATAAATAAATAATTATTAGCTGGGTATGGTGGCTTGCACCTGTGGTCCCAGTTACTTGGGAGGCTGAGGGAGGAGGATCACCCAGGAGGTGGAGGTTGCAGTGAGCCAAGATCGTGCCACTGCACTCCAGCCTGGGTGACAGTGAGACCCTGTGTCAATAATAATAATAATCACCCAGTGGAATGGATGGAATAGGATAGCTTAGTTTTCATGATGATGGAGTGAGAGGAAGAGGGAGAGAGAGAAGAAGCCCAAATGCACTAATGCTGAGAAGAAAGTCCTTCTTAAGAAGGAGCCCTCTGCTCTTAGGAGGGCAGGTAAGAAATGAGTCCTGAGCACTTTGGAAGAATGTGGGCCAGAAGAGCAGTGTAGGATGAGAAGGGCAAAGGTTCCTGGGAGAGCAGGTAAAGGCTTTATAGAACAGGTGATCTTTTGGGGATTAAATCTTGAAGATAAAATTTATCAGAGGAGAGGAGGATAACTGAATTATGAGAAAATTAATTTAATGAAGATCAGGTCATTCAACAGTTCTCATGGAGGCCTTTTCTGTTGCACCAGAATGATTTTTAATAAAACAGATATGTTTACTAAACAGATGTTAAAATCTTACTATGTTGTAGTTACATTAACCTAATGGTTTGGGGTCAATTTTTCAGGTCATCCTTTGCAACCAGATTTATTCTTAGATGAATACCCAGAAGCAGTTAGTAAGAAAATGGAATCAGCTGGTAAGATCTAGACTATATTTTATGTTAGAAAATATAAATCCTAACTTACGTATTTCTTCCAAAATATGGAATTGATCCTATAACAGTGACATTTCTGTCTTCTGTTTTTAAACTATTTTGTAATTTAAAGTAAACAAGTAATGTGAGCTCTCAGTTAATTCTAGTAAAGAAGGTTGTTTTGTTCATCTACCAGTAAGAAGTTTTAATAAGGCTGGGCACAACGGCTCATACCTGTAATCCCAGCACTTCTGAGGCGAATGGATCACTTGAGTCCAGGAGTTTGCGACAAGCTTGGGCAACATGGCAAAACCCCATGTCTACAAAAAAATAAGCTGGGCGGGGTGGCACGGGACTGTAGTCCCAGCTACTCAGGAGGCTGAGGTGGGAGGATCACCTGAGCCCGGAAAGTGGAAGCTTCAGTGAGCCATGATTGTGCCACTGCACTCCAGCCTGGGTGACAGAGCAAGACCCTGTCTCAAAAAAAAAAAAAGAAGAAGTTATTAATATATTCTTTGCATTTGGTTAAAAAAAAAGTCTGAAAAAAACGTTCTTTTCAGGTTTTATTTATTTTCTTTTGCACTGTCTTTAGGTATTTCATGTTGATATGTTATTTTGAGGAAAAGTGTGTCATGTATCAAATACATCTAACACCATTTCCACAGTTTGTGTTATGTGACTACTTTATGGAAGAAACCCACTTCAGAGGCGGTTCGGGTTTTACTTTGCTTTGTTTATGTAATTCAGAAACAATAGTGCCCTTGAATTGGTCCAGAGTTTACATTTTAGACTTCGTGTTCCGACATTTTGCCAGTGGCTCATTTAAAGAAGAAACACTTTAATGAATACCTGTGGGAAGAATTTCTCTCCTGGTTTACTAATAAGAATGGCTATGCTTCTTCTGGGCCCTTACCTTATTTTTATCTTATAGATCCTGTGATGCTCATCGATTTTGTTTTTTTTTAGAAGTCTGATAGAAAATGTAGGAATGAATTTCCTTGATACCTTTAGCAAACCTGTGGCACCTTACTGCAGTGCATTTTAGTGCCAAACCTTATTTCCAGCTTTCCTTTATTTATTCTTTATTATTTATCTTTTCTTTTCCAAATTTTGTATTAATTAAAAAAAAATACTTAGGTAATAAAAGGACTTTTTTGTACTATGGACAATTTAAAACAATAGAAAGGAAAATAGTTACTCATAATCCTACTACCCAGAGTATTAAAACCAGGAAAAACAAGATTCTCAGTCTTTTTCTCAAAAGGCCTCTTACAGAATGGTGGAAAATTATCAAAGTCTGGAAGAGTCTGGTCTTCAAGTTAGTTAAGTCCAAAACTCTGATTTTTGCCCAGCGCCCTAAGGTTAGATCTGTCTTTTAGAAGAAGGCATGCATGAACTGAGCTCATTTAAATTCCAAATTTTAAATAATAATAACCATTTATTAATCAAGTATATTCATTTTGTTTATTCAATAAATATTTACTGGACACCTACTATGTGCCAAACACTGTGCTAAGTACTTTGCATGCATTGTCTTGTTTAACACCATTAATCCCCAAGATAGATACTACCCTCATTTTATAGCTGCGATTGCACAGCCAGCAGGTGGCAGAACCAAGATTTAAACTTGTATTTCTCTGATTCCAAAGCCCATGTCTTTAACCAGTAAACTTAAATGGCTTTCCTAACACTTGAATACTTAGTCTTATAAATTTAAGCATATTCTTAGTCTGGGCAACATGGTGAGACCCTGTCTCTACAAAAAATAAAAAAAATTAGCTGGGCATGGTGGCACATGCCTGTAGTCTCAGCTACTCAGGAGACTGAAGCAGGAGGATCCCTTGAGCTCAAGAGTTTGAGGCTGCAGTGAGCTATGATTGAGCTACAGCACTCCAGCCTGGGCAACAGAGCAAGACCCTGTCTCAAATAAATACATAAATTAGCACATTCTTTCCCGTGATAATCTAATTTATTAATTTATAACAAGGAGTTGCCATCTCATAGGTTAAACATGTAGGTGCTTGATCAGCACATTCTCTTTCTTTGGATATAATTACGCATGAAACAGAATCGTAGTCAGGTCATTTAATGACCATGGAATCAGAACAAGGGGGTTAGATAGGTAGAGTGTAAAATCAGTGTTTACTGGCATCAGGCTTTGATAGGGATAACTTTGCCTATAGCCATCTCCACATAAGCAATGCTCTCACCCTTAAGGTCAGAAGACTCAAATTCCTTTGGCTAACTTCCCCCACCTAATGCTGCAGGCACATTTACTTCTGTAGTTCTCTTTTTTTGATTCTGTGTGGTTCAGTCGATAGCAATTTTACTTGACCTTTTCTGTAGATATATTATTATAGTCATATAGATAGTAGCCTGGGCTATAACTTACCTCTTTCAGTTTATTTCTTATGTCCTCTCATAGTTCAGCTCTCTGAGAACCATGTGTATCCCTTGTTTCCAAAGGGGGAGAGGTTCACCTTTCCGTTGTACCCACAACTTATAATAACCCGTTACCATTTCATTATATATGCCTTTTCCAGTATTTGTCCTGTGTATGTTAGCTCTTATTATTGTAAACAGTGTACATAGTTTTAAATTGATTTTTTCTTTCTTCCTATCTTAAAAGCAATATCAACCAGGCATNTTTTTTTTTTTTTTTTTTTACTTCCAGCTTATTCTTATTTTTATTTTTTATTTGTTTTAGAGACTGGGTCTCACCCTGTCACCCAAGCTGGAGTGCAGTGGCTCGATCATAGCCCACTGCAGCCCTCAAAGTCCTGGACTTAAACAATCTTCTCACCTCAGCCTCCCCAATAGCTGGGACTAGAGGTGCATGCCACCACGTCCAGCTAATTTTTAAATTTTTGTAAAGAGGGAATCTTATTATATTGCCCAGGCTGGTCTCAAACTCCTGGCCTCAAACAATCATCCTGCCTTGGCCTCCCAACGTGCTGGGATTACAGGCATGAGCTATGGTGCTGGGCCTATTTTCCTTCAGTTACAGTTTTAATTGCTTCTGTTCCATTTGTTCTTGATTCTCAGAAACACTTATTCTTACCCTGGCTCCCCTTACCCTTTCCCTGTAGTTAGCACCACTTCTCATTGGTTCGGTTTTCTCTCCTGTATTCTGGAGACCTTTTAAAGTTTGTCCTTTGTATTAAAAAGGACAGTCTGGTAAGATGTTCTATAGCTTAGTTTCTCTTCCATATTGTCTCAAATGGTTATTTTAATTTGCTATGGTGCTTATATTTCTCTCACTTCCTCTTTTATTTTATCCTATTGTCTTTTCATCTCAGCCAGTTATATATAATTTTGTCCCTGTTTCATATCGTTTTTTTTAAAGGTTTTATTTATTTATTTTTTTGAGACAGAGTCTCTCTCTGTTGCCCACGCTGGAGTGCAGTGGCATGATCTCGGCTCACTGCAACCTCCACCTCCCAGGTTCAAGCAATTCTCCTCCCTCAGCCTCCCTAGTAACTGGGATTACATGGGTGTGCCACCACGCCTGGCTAATTTTGTATTTTTAGTAGAGATGGGGTTTCGCCACATTGGCCAGGCTGGTCTCAAACTTCTGACCTCAGGTGATCTGCCCACCTTGGCCTCCCAAAGTGCTGGGATTACAGGCATGAGCCACTGTGCCTGGCCAAAGCTTTATTTTTTCTAGAGCAGTTTTAGATTTCACAGCAAAACTGAGAGGAAGGTATAGAAATATCCCATATACCCGCCTGCCCCAACACATGCATAACCTCCTTCCTTAGCAGCATCCTCTACCAGAGTGGCACATTTGTCACAACTGATGAATCTGTATTGACACATCATAATGATATAGTTTCCATGTGGAAGAATTCTTGTAAGTTAGTTTTAGATCTTGCTCTTCAGAGTAGCCTCCATTGCCTTGTAGCATACAATTTTTTTCATAGGCATCAGGTTATTTTTTTCCCATTAATCCTTCCTCATAGTAGGAGGTATCTCTAGAGCTAGTGTAGTCAAAGGCAGGAATGTGTAGGTTGCTTTTGGCTCCACTCCCTGTCCATACGGAGGAATTCCTTTTTCTGAGCTGTAGTTTCAGATGTAGCACCTGTTGGGCAAATAGCTTAGGCCAGTGTGCAAGGCTGACATGTGACTTTCCTTTACTTCCTCTGTTTAAAACTACTCTCCAGGCCTGGCTCAGTGGCTAAAGCCTGTAATCCTAGCACTTTGGGAGGCTGTGGTGGGAGGATCACCTGAGGCCAGGAGTTCCAGATGAGCCTGAGCTATATAGCAATAGCAAGATCCCATTTCTACAAAAAATTTTTAACAATAGCCAGGTGTGGTGGTACGTACCTGTGGTCTCAGGTACTTGGGAGGCTGAGGCAGGAGGATCACTTGAACCCAGGAGTTCAAGGTTGCAGCGAGCTGTGATTGTGCCATTGCACTCCAGCCCGGGTGACAGAGGGAGATCCTATCTCAAAAACAACATGAAACACAACAAAAACACAAAAACTACTCTCTCCTGGAATGCTCTGCTGCCAGGGTTCTTCCCCTCCCCATCCTTGTCAGCCATGCCCTGGGGCATGTACTTCCCAGGATGCTGCACTGCAGGACTCCCCTACTGTCTGCTTATCTTATTTGGGAGCTACAAGCTTTGGAACTGGATTTGAAAGATGAGGATGAGGAATCATATAGAGTGTGTCTTGAAAAGTAGCGTGTGTAAAACAGAGAGACGGCTCCTGATCTTAGTTGGTACAAGCCCAGAGTCTGATCCAGCGTGAGCTTCTCTTCTTTGTTCGGGTGGGCAGAGATTTTTTTCTTTGAGATCTTTCATGAGGGAAAGCATAGGAGACCTGTCTATCTGAGGCTGACTAGAGCTGCTGAACCTCTCCTCCTAGATTCAGACAATAGATTGTGTATCAGTCTAGGTGATGTTCAGTATTTTCCCTTTTTTGCGTGTGCATTTTTATATTTATTCAGTGTGAAGTTAGGAGAGCCTGTGTCAGGGACTACCAGCCATATGTCATCTTCTTTTGTGTACTGGAATTTCTTTCCCATTCCGGCTTACATTTTTGTAGTCTGATGGCTGCACCTTTAAAAACTATCATTGGGTTTTTTTTTTTGTCTCCTGAAGTTTTTTTTTCTCTTGTGCAAACTCATCATGTTTACGTCTCAATAATCCAGGTGATAAATTATGCAATTTATCTCTTGGCAAATGTCTTTCAGGGATAAACGAAAGTTTTTGCTGCAATCTCCTTGGCACTTCATATGTAGATGATATGCCTTGACTAATATACAAATCACCTGAAGTAGTTACCCACTAGGAAGGGAGGGGTTCCAGCAGTTATTTATATGACAGACTCAGTTCTCTCTGGTGTAACTGCTAAAACGAAACACATGACCTGCCCGGAAACATGAAGGAACCCTGCGTCTTCGCTGCCCTTGCTTTAGCAGCCTTTGCTTGGTCAACTTCTGGTGAGTTTCACATCTCAGCACTGTGCTCAGCTTTTATGTTGGCTATATAAAAAATTAGATTGCTAAACATAGAAGAAAATGTTGAGGACATATTTATTACTCAGTGGATAAAACTGCAGGCTCTGGAGTCAGACTGCCTGGATTTAATCTTGAGTTACATTTGTTTTTATTAAACAAATTGAAATGCTTTCTGGAACAAGGCAAGTTAACAATAAAAAGGGGGAAATTAACTTTTGTATGTTCTGTATCTGGTCACCATCATGAGCTTTTTGTTGCTGTTTTTAAAGACATCTAATAGTTTCTGAGAGAGAGTGAGTACTCACTGAAAGCACAGACTTCAGAGTAAGACAGATATGGGTTCAAATCCGGTGCCTGCCACTTACATCTGTCATTTTGGGCACATCACTTCAGCTCTCTGAAACAGTTTTGTCACCGCTTGCTTTCCTTGTGTAATTATTGTGAGGAATAAGAGTGATAGTACATCATATTGTACATTTGATGCAGGAAGCCCCCTATAACTATTGGTTGCTGTAGTTACTATTAATTATCTTGGATTTTCTACATGGTATAACTTCTTGTCTGCATATAATAATATCTTTGAAGGATTATTTCTGGCATATATCTTAATACACTGACTTGAACTTCCAGGAGTTCATTAAAACTATTTTATTTTAATTATCCTTATTTTATTCTTAATTTTAATTAGAAAAATCTTCAGATTTTACCATAAGGTGTTAACATTTGTATAAGATGGACTTTTTTTTTAATCAGAGAAGTTAGATTGGTATCTACTTTTTTTAGTGTAATAAACTTGTTACATTTTATTTTATTTTATTGTTTTTTTGAAACGGAGTCTCGCTCTGTCACCCAGGCTGGAGTGCTGTGGC
>NW_016808491.1:468618-484015 GCF_001698545.2 Rhinopithecus bieti | reverse complement strand
ACTGGGCGATAGAGTGAGACTCTGTCTCAAAAAATAAAATAAAATAAAATAAAATAAAATAAAAAAGGAAAAGTTTTTTTTTTTTTTTAATTTGTGGAAACATCATAATGAAAGGCAATTTATATTCAGTATACTTTATGAATTAATAGTTTACTTTGTACTATGGAGTATCTTTATGCTGTCAATTAGATTTCATTTACTAACCTTTGGGGAATTGTATTAGACAAGTTGGCTGTGTATAATTTGAGTTGAGAAAGAGATTCACCTTCAGCCTAGAGCACAGATTGGCCTTGGAGTTAATTAATGAATTGTTCTTACCTGTTTCTGGGGGCAACTACTTAGCTGCCCCTATGTGATTCTAGGACGATAAGTAAAGGAATAGAGTCTGGGCATGGTGGCTCACACCTGCAATCCCAGCACTTTGTGAGGCCAAGGTGGGCAGATCACCTGAGATCAGGAGTTTGAGACCAGCCTGGCCAACATGGTGAAACCCTGTCTCTACTAAAAATTCAAAAGTTAGCCGGGCATGGTGGTGGGCACCTGTAGTCTCAGCTACTTGGGAGGCTGAAGCAGGAGAATCGCTTGAACCGGGAGACGGAGGTTGCAGTGAGCCGAGATCAAGTCACTGCACTCCAGCCTGGGTGACAAAGCGAGATTTTGAGACAAATCTCAAAAATAAATAAATAAATAAATAAATACATAAATACACAAACAGTGACAGTATTGGGGCGCAGCATCATGACATGGGAGCAAAGCAGTCCTATGAACTGCTGTCTTCTCCCCTGACTTAACATCATATGTTAAGTTGTTATAGCCAATGGGTTAAGTGAATGCAAGTTTTAAAATGTTGCAGGCAACCTTCATTCCCGTGACCTAGTGTTTTCAGAGAGGGCAGCCTGTTAGTCAGGGGGCTAATAGTTTAACCTCCCTTTTCATCTACTGGGAGGATCAATCTGAATAAGTGAGATGGGGAGAACTTGAGGTTGTATGTCAGACCCTTCTGAGCATTCTCTTTTTGAGCAGGCTGTCCTCAGTTTTTTACATCATCTGTACTTAACAGAGCATTTCTAACCTGTGATGGGAGGATGCAGGATCAATCCATGGGTGAAAGGACTATGTGAATAGATTGAATATAGAGGTAGAGTGATTAGAAAGCACACGTGGGTGTTGATTCAAGCTACAGTCTCCAGTATAGCTCCACTAATTCCACAGCTGATATTTTGATTTCCATCTTTCTGATTCCAGTGTCTTTTTGTTCTCATTTGGTTTTAGAACTCAGAGAAATTGACAAAGGAGTGATTGATTATCATCCCTAATACCCCAGTAGTTGTGTTTAGGTCTGTTTATTTTTTTGAGACAGAGTCTCCCTCTGTCACCCAGGCTGGAGTGCAGTGGCGTGATCTTGGCTCACTGCAGCCTCCACCTCCCAGGCTCAAGTGATCCTCTCACCTCAGCCTCCCAAGTAGCTGGGACTACAGACACCAACCACCATGCCCAGCTAATTTTTGTATTTTTTGTAGAGACAGGGTTTCTCCATGTTGCCCAGGCTGGTCTTGAACTCCTGGGCTAAGTGATCCGCCCGCCTTGGCCTCCCAAAGTGCTGGAATTACACGCATGAGCCACCACACCCGGCCTTGGCCTCCCAAAGTGCTGGAATTACACGCATGAGCCACCACGCCCGGCCTTGGCCTCACAAAGTGCTCAGATATAGAAGGTCTGTTTATAATGAATATTTATAGTTTAGTAGTATTTTTAACCTAATCTGAAAGTCAGCCTTTTATTTGGAGAGTGTAAACCATTTACATTTATAGTCACAATTGATGTGTGTTTGACAGTTATTCTGTCAATATGATTTATGCTTTTACATGCCACTTAATGCATTTAAAGTCATTTTGGTCAAATAGGTCTAATTGGTGGCAAGTCTGTCCTGCTGATTAATTAATTCTGTGTGTGGTCCTTCACTGCCAAGCTTTAAGGTCATTTGCTTGAATATCTTATAGGTGCTGTTCCAGAATTCAAAGAAGAGAAACCGCAGCCGCAACCAAAACCACGTTCTGGAGCTGTGGAAAAAACATTTAGAATTGTTAAGGATTCTCTCAGTGATGATATTGCTAAAGCCACTCAAGCAATCTATCTGTTTGAACTCTCCGGTAAGGACTGCATCTGGTAATCTGAAGTTTTTATGAAACAAAATGGGGTGTTTCCTTTGGAAGAAAATCAGCCTCCAACAGTGATGCCCCGGATAGTTGGCTGCATTCAAGACCCTTACTCTTGAATGTAGACATTCAAGAACAGCACCTATAACTATTAACTTGTTTTTGTTGTTGTTTCTTTGAGATGGAGTCTTTGTCACCCAGGCTGGAGGGCAATGGCATGATCATGGCTCACTTCAGCCTCGACCTCCTGGGCTCAAGTGATCCTCCGACTTCAGCCTCCCAATGATCTTTATTTCTAGATTAAGATCAGTGCGTATGGACACATGTAAAGTAAAATTTTATTACAAATATTCCCAGTGTTATATAACTCTGGCATATTTGAGAGAAAATCCTGCCTAGAAGGGCATATGGATCATGACAGGTAATATGATACAGTAATTTATCAACTATAGGCACCTTGCCACTTTTATCTTTGACATTAACAGGTCAGTCTGAAGGCAGTCAGCTTTTTTTACGTTTTTGTTTTTTAAAATTTATTATTATTATTTTTGTGACGGAGTCTCGCTTTGTTGCCCAGGCTGGAGTGCAGTGGTGTGATCTGGGCTCACTGCAACCTCTGCCTCCCGGGTTCAAGCGATTCTCCTGCTTCTCAGCCTTCCAAGTAGCTGGGATTAAAGGCACCCACCATCACACATGGCTAATTTTTGTATTTTTAGTAGAGGTGGGGTTTTGCCATGTTGCCCAGGCTGGTCTCAAACTCCTAGCCTCAAGCGATCCTCCTGCCTCAGCCTCCTCCCAAAGTGCTGAGATTGCACGTGTGAGCTATTGTGCCCGGATGATAGTTAGCTTTTAAAAACCAATTAATATTGTTCTTCTCCATATAAAATTTACCCATGTTAATAATAGCTTGTGAACTAGCTGCCAGGGATGGTGGCATGCAGCTGTAATCGCAGTTACTCAGGAGGCTGAGGCTGGAGGATCACTTGAGCCCAAGAGTTCAAGACTGTAGTACACTGTGATCACATCTGTGAATAACCACTGCACTCCAGCCTGGACCACATAGTGAGACGCATCTCAAACAAATAAAAGTAAGAAACAGATAAAATTTATGTTAAAAAAAAAAAAGCTACCTCAGCCCCATTATACACAAACTTTTTTATACTTCGTCCTCTTTGCTTTATCTTAATCTATCTTGCCTTCCTTTTCTGACTTCCTTGCCATCCTTGGAATCCATCATCCATGGCTTTAGTCACTCTGTTCCTTGTGTCCTAAACTTGCTGGACACTTTGTGCTTATGCCATCACCTGTCAAAAGACTAGTCCTGGCTGAATCAAACTCTCTGGCTGCTCCATAGTTGCATCTAGGCTGCTAAGTTTTGAGGGAGGAAAGGAAAAAAAAAATATCACACCACCCGGGTGGTTCTGTACCAGCAGAAATTGACTATTGCCCCACTTCAGCTGAGGTTTAAGCAACACTTCAGAATTCTGTATTTTCATGGTCAGCTTACTGCTGCATTTTCCACAGTGACTATTTTAAACTTTCTCAGTGTTCCTGAAATCTCCCATATTTCCCTTCACCTCTTCCCTGCCAGTGTCAGCAGATAATTCCACTTGCTCTTTGACAGAGGTAGTAGAAGCCTGCAGACATAAATTCCTTCAGCTTCCTGCCATCAGATATCAAATCAACCATGATAGCCATCATCCTCGCCTCCTTCCCTCTTAGTAGAATGGAGCTCAGCTCTCCATCAGTGCATCTTAAGCTCTAATGTCTATACCAAGTACCTGGGATCTTCCTAAAATGCAAAATAATGATTCAGTAGGTCTGGAGTGGAGTCTGAGATTCTGCATTTCTGACAGGTAATGACAGTATTGCAGTCCGTGGATCATACTTGGAAGCAAAGTTCTAGATCCCATTTTCCCTGGCCTTCTCAAGAATTTTGTGCTGTTAATTGTACCTTGTCCTCAATCTGTTCATCTTGCAGCCTCCTTCCCAATGGTATTTTAATGTTCTCAATTCTTTTCTAACTTTAAAACAGAACCCAATGACAATAACAAACCACACACCCCATCTTTTTTCTCCTTTTCAGAGCCAGACTTGATTTTCATCTACAACTTACTCCCCTGAACACACCCTGCTGATACCATTTGTTTCCATTTCACAGAATTGGTTTTCACCAAGGTCCTTGATGACTTCCATGTCACCAGTGGGCATGTGTCATTCCTCCCTTGTGACCACACTGCAGCATTTGATACTGTTGACCACCCTTTCCTTGTGGAAATGCTCCTTCCCCGGTCCTTCATTGTAACCTCCTTGCTTTCCTTCCCTGCCTGTGATCACACCTTGTCAGTCTCCCTTGCTGGCTGCTTCTCCTCTGTCCTTCCCTTAAGCAGTGTTCTTCACGTCACTGTCTCAGCACTCTTGACACTCTACTCCTGACACTTTCTCTAGGAAACCCCAACCATTCACGTGGCTTCAATGACCATATGAACCGATTATGTGTCGCTGTTTCTAGCTTAGCCAGACTTCATCTGACATTTTTAGTTAACTATCACAAAGATGTCTCAGCCTAAAAATGTCCAAAACAACCATTCCCAGGACCTACCTTTGCAAGCACCCATTAAATCTGCTGAGTGTCTGGCTTACTGTGTCTCTTGGGCACTGTCGATCCACACCCTCTCTCTGCATGCTTCCTTGCCATGCCTCGAAAAATTGAGGAAATTCCTGGGTGGCTCATGCCTATTATCCCAGCACTTTGGGAGGCTGAGGTGGGCAGATCACCAGAGGTAAAGACCAGCTTGGCCAACAGGGCAAAACCTCATCTCTACTAAAACATATAAAAATTAGCTGGGCTTGGTGGTGTGTGCCTGTAGTCCCAGCTACTTGGGAGGCTGAGGCAGGAGAATCGCTTGAACCCCGGAGGCGGAGGTTGCAGTGAGCCCAGATCGCATCACTGCACTCCAGCCTGGGCAACAGAGCGAGACTGTGACTCAAAAACCGAAAGAAAGAAAAAAGAAAAATGGAGGAAATCAAGCACTTTCTGCTCAGATCCAGGCAAGTAGATGCCATATCTGTCAAGATCAAGAAAAATAAAGTTCACAGCAGCAGGATTATACTTTGGTTGTCACAGACAAAGAGAAGGCAGAGAAACTGAAGCAGTCCCTGTCCCCTGGTTTGACAGTGAAGGAGCTGAGATGAAGCAGACATGCTGGTTTGAGCTGTATTAAAATTTTAAACGATGCCTGTAATCCCAGCACTCTGGGAGGCCAATCACTTGAGCTCAGGAGTTTGAGACCAGGCTGGGTAACATAGTGAGACCCTGTCTCTACAAAAATAAAAATAAAAAATTAGCTGGACATGGTGATGTATGCCTATAGTCCCAGCTACTTGGGAGGCTGAGACAGGAAGGCTGCTTAAGACCAGAAGGTCGAGGCTGCAGTGAGCGGTGATCATGCCACTTCCCTCTAGCCTGGGCAACACAGCAAGACCCTGTCTTAAAAAATTAAAAATAAAGCAATCTGTTGTTCTTCAGTAGTCTTCTTCCACTTAAAAAACAAATCCACCCAAGCCAAGAACTAGCAGATCATTCCTATGTACCCTCCCCACCTTTTCGTCTTCATATGCAGTTACCTAGTCTTATGGTTCTGCCTTGAAATTCTCTCTCAAATGTACCCACTTTTCTCCATGCCTCTGCCATGCTCCCAGTCCAGGCATGCACCATCAAGCTCCTGAACTATCCCAGCACCATCCTTACTAAGCCCTCTCCATTCTTTTGATTTCTCTCCATGTATTATCTACACTGCAGGTAGGGCCATACGCAAACCTTACCATATGACACATCCTGTAGGATGAAGTCATTCAATCTTTTACATGACTGGCTGTGCTCAGACCTAGCTCACCCATGTACCTTCTAGTGCCTCACAAGCTCATCCAACACCCATCTACCTTCTAGTGCCACTGTTTTTTTCAGTTCCTCACACATGCTGCACTCTTGATTCTGGCTTTTTTGCATATGCTGTTCCCATTGCCTGAAATACTTTCCCTCTACCCTGTCCATCCAGCCAATTCTTACTTAACTTTCAAATCTCAGCTTCAACTGAGCTTTCCTGACCCTTTTTGAAAATTTAATTTTGCATTGCAGTAAAAGATACGTAAAATTGTAACCACTTCTTTTCTTTCTTTTTTTCTTTTTGAGAGTTAGTTTCACTCTTGTTGCCCAAGCTGGAGTTCAATGGCGCGATCTTGGCTTACTGCAACCTCTGCCTCCAGGGTTTAAACGATTTTCTTGCCTCAGCCTCCCAAGTAGCTGGGATTACAGGTGTTCCCCACCACACCTGGCTAATTTTTTGTATTGTTAGTAGAAACAGGGTTTCACCATGTTGGCCAGGCTGGTCTCGAACTCCTAACCTCAGGTGATCTGCCCACTTTGGCCTCCCAAAGTGCTAGGATTACAGGTGTGAGTCACCATGCCCGGCCTATTTTAACCACTTCTAAGTGTACAGCTTAGTAGCATTAAATGCATTCACATTGTTTTATAACAGTCATCACCGGCCAGGTGCAGTGGCTCACGCCTGTAATCCCAGCACTTTGGGAGGCTGAGGCAGGCGGATCACCAGGTCAGGAGATTGAGACCATCCTGGCTAACACGGTGAAACCCCGTCTCTACAAAAAATACAAAAAATTAGCTGGGCACAGTGGCGGGCGCCTGTAGTCCCAGCTACTTGGGAGGCTGAGGCAGGAGAATGACGTGAACCCAGGAGGTGGAGCTTGCAGTGAGCAGAGATTGAGCCACTGCACTCCAGCCTGGGCGACAGAACAAGACTCCATCTCAAAAAACTCAAAAAAAGAACAAAAAGGAAAAACAAAACAAAGAACAATCATCACCATCTATCTCCAGAACTTTTTCATCATTCCAAGTGAAACTCTGTACCTATTAAACAGTAACTCCCATTCCCCCATCCCCCAGTCCCTAGGAACCACTGTTCTACTTTCTGTCTTTATGAGTTTTCTTACTCCGGGTATTTTGACTCTTTAATGTGCTCCCACATCACCCTCTACTTCCTCTTTTGTGAGTAGAACCATGGTTTTTTTTTTTTTTTTAATTGAAGAGTCTTCAGAGCCTAGCAGAATACCTGGACATGCTTAATAAATATTTGCTGAATTTGACTGATGGAGGTCTGGGGATTTTAACTTGGGAAACAGCATTTTGTAAGATTATTCTAATTGAAGTAATTATTAAATTTAAGAAGAACAGGGCTCCTATAACATTGATTTCTATATGTTTATCTCTCTAGGTAAAGATGGTGGGACGTGGTTTCTTGATCTGAAAAGCAAGGGTGGGAATGTCGGATATGGAGAACCTTCTGAACAGGCAGATGTGGTGATGAGTATGTCTACTGATGACTTTGTAAAAATGTTTTCAGGTGAGTTTTCCAGTTTATTAGTTTACCTTATTGTTCAGAGAAAATTTAGTTCTGACATTTTGCTTTATCCCTTCCCAAATAATCAAAACTTGTAGATGCTGGCAGCAGTGGAATCTTAGTTTTGGGAAGGCTGTTCTTACTGTTGCCTCTATTGCCACGTCTCCCTCCTCTCAGAGGTGGAAGGTAGATGTCAGAATTATTTTCTTCCATTACTGAGAAGCCAGTAATGTTGGGAACAGAGAGATAATTCAAAGGGACTCCTGAGTGGGCTTCAACATATTAGCTGGCCTAAGGTATTATGTTTCCAATAACACCCCAGTCACTGGAGGCACTGAACTCAGTAGCAGCAATTCGCTTATCAAGAGTAAGGTCGTGCTTCCATCTTGCCAGCTGTTTGAATAGGAAACACATACCAGCCCTCAGCCATGGCCTAGTAACCCTGCTTTCTGTGGAGTCCTAAACCCAGAGAACCTTTTGTGTGATTTTCTATTCTGTCCATTTACCTCTAACTGTGCCAGAAAATGAAGGATAATTTTCTCTTTTCTACTCTTAGAAAACTACTCCAAATGGTAAGTTAATTAACGCAAATTCTAAAAAACTAGAAGCAGCACTTGAAACTAAGCATAACATTCTGATCTCAAGAGTCTTTCATGGAATGAATTATGTTATTCAGACTTTGTTCTGTTTTAATCTTTCTCAACAGGAACATGGTGTATTCTGTGCCCTCTAAGTCTTTCTTTCCAGTTCTAATTCAGGATGCTAATTGCCTACATTCCATCTGAGCCAATCTGTATACGGTGTACTAATGATCAGCATTTCTTCAACTTTTCCCTTTTTTTATAGTGGTGTTAAATGTTTATGAAAATTAGAAAAGAGGCCAGGCATGGTGGCTTATGCCTGTAATCCCAACACTTTGGGAGGCCAAGGTGGGAGGATCACTTGCGCCCAGGAGTTTGAGACCAGCCTGGACAACATGGGGAAACCATGTCTCTACAGAAAATACAAAAATTGGTTGGGTGTGCTGGTGTGCACCTGTAGTCCCCAGCTACTCCAGTGGTTGAGGTAGGAGGATTGCCTGAGCCCAGGAGGAGAGGCTGCAGTAAGTTGAGATAAGACCACTGCACTCCAGCCTGGGTGGCAGAATGAGACCCTGTCTCAATAAAAGAGAAAGTATACCTAAGAAAAAAGAAAATAAAATTATTTTTACCATACCACTGAAAGATGACCATAATATACATATGTATGATGCTAAACCATAACCAAACCAAAATATGGTTTAGCATCTATATATGTATATTATGCTCATCTTATTATGGTTTGCATAATTTGGTTTAGCATCATACATATGTATATTTGTGTGTGTGAGTGTATATAAATATACATGTGTGCTTATAAAAACCATTTTTGGTTTTATAATGGATCATACCATTACTACTGTTTGGCACTTTTTCACTTAATACACTATAACATCTTTTCAATGTTTATCAGTGGTTTTCCCTTTAAGGATTTTTTTTTTTTTTTTTTTTTTTGAGATGGAGTTTTGCTCCCGTTGCCCAGGCTGGAGTGCAATGGTGCAACCTTGGCTCACTGCAACCTCTGCCTCCGGATTCAAGTGATTCTCCTGCCTCAGCCTCCAGAGTCGCTGGGATTACAGGTGCCCACCACCATGCCTGGCTAATTTTTTGTATTTTTAGTAAAGACAGGGTTTCACCATGTTGGCCAGGCTGGTTTCGAATTCCTGACCTCAGGTGATCCACCCACCTTGGCCTCCCAAAGTGCTGGCATTACAAGCGTGAGCCACCATGCCCGGCCCCTTTAATGATTTTTAATAGTTTAGTGTTTCTTCAGTGTTTCAACAACTATCTCTCCATAGAGCTTAAACACAGTTCTTGGGACACATTTAATAAATGCTCAATGAATTGGTGAATTGGTTTCTTACAAGTATTTAACATGAAGACCATTTAAAATAAAAATTTATTGTCAACTTCTAAATGGAAATAACAGTAATTATGTATGATTTATTTATTATATGATTGCTATAGGTTAAGCAATACTCCCAACAGTCCTTTCCAATAAAATATGTTCTCCATTTTATAGCAGTAAGTACTGAGGCTTTGATAAATTCAATAATAAGCCCAAGGTCAGCTGATGAATGAGAAAATAGAGCTAGGATTTGAATCCAAGCTAACTCCAAAGCTTATGCTAGTCTGCCCTCCAAAGGTGAAGAAATCAAGTGACTTCTTTCTTTAATTTACATTTCACTTATGTAGCATACACTTGAAATAATAGGCTTTTTATTGGTATCTTTCTTTGAATGTGGTCTTGAGTTCACTGGATGAGGACAGTCAGTTATATGAATTATTTTTTAAAAAGTTATTCTTATCAAGTATATTTTACAGGTATGCTTTAGATCGGGAGCAAGTGAGTTTGCTTGTGCTTCTTATCTCCTTTTATTCTGTTTTTCCCATCTGCTTTCCTCTAAATGGGCACAATTTAGACTTTATATCCTAAGAATTCTCTTTGATGAAACCATAGCCATTTCTATGCCTAGTTTATATAGTGGATACATTATAAATATAAAAATTTAGGCCAGGCATGGTGGCTCATGCCTGTAATCCCAGCACTTTGGGAGGCCAAGGCAGATGGATGACTTGAGGTCAGGAGTTTGAGACCAGCCTGGCCTACAGGGCAAAACCCTGTCTCTACCAAAAATACAAAAATTAGCCGGGTGTGGTGGCACATGCCTGTAACTCCAGCTCCTTGGGAGGCTGAGGCACAAGAATAGGCTGAACCTTGGAAGCAGAGGTTGCAGTGAGCTGAGATCAAGCCACTGCACTCCAGCCTGGGTGACTGACTGACACTCTGTCTCAAAAAAATAAAAAATAAAAAAATAAAGCAACTAGTAACCAACTAATCGGAATCTCTCCTTTTGGCCAATAGAGGCCACTATATGGTGGAGCAGTATGCTAGAAATAAAGTAAATTGAGCAATATTACTTTACCTGAGGAGGGGTGTGTGTGTGTGTGTGTGTGTGTGTGTGTGTGTGTATAAAACATTGAGCTTACTAGCTTTTTAAAAAACCTTTTGTTAAAACAGTATTGTTGAGGTCTAATTCACATGCAATAAAATTTACCATCCTAAGTATAAATGATTTTTAATAAATTTATAGTTGCACAGCCATAACTACAGTCCAGTTATAGACTGTATGTTATGAGAACATTTCATCACACCAAAAAATTATCTCATGTCTCTTTGCAGTCGATCCTATTTCCACTCCCAACCTCCTAGCCAGCCAAATACTAATTTGCTCTCTGTCTCTATAAATTTGCTATTTCTGGACATTTTATATATGTGGAATAAAACAGTGTATAGTCTTGCATCTAGCTCCTTTTACTTAGCATAGGCTTTTGATATTCATTCATATATATGTTGTAGCTGGTATCAGTAGTTCGGTTCCTTTTTATTGCTGAATAGTATTCCATTGTATGGATATACCACATGTTGTTTATTCACTCACCAGCTGATGGACACTTGGATTGTTTCAAGTTTTTGGCTATTATGAATATTGCTGCTATGAACATTCTCATACATGTATCAGTATGGATATTTGTTTTCATTTTTCTTGGGTAGATTTTTAAGAATGGAATTGCGGCCGGGCGCGGTGGCTCAAGCCTGTAATCCCAGCACTTTGGGAGGCCGAGACGGGCGGATCACGAGGACAGGAGATTGAGACCATCCTGGCTAACACGGTAAAACCCCGTCTCTACTAAAAAAAACTACAAAAAACTAGCCGGGCGAGGTGGCGGCGCCTGTAGTCCCAGCTACCCGGGAGGCTGAGGCAGGAGAATGGCGTGAACCCAGGAGGCGGAGCTTGCAGTGAGCTGAGATCCAGCCACAGCACTCCAGCCTGGGTGACAGAGCGAGACTCCGTCTCAAAAAAAAAAAAAAAAAAAAAAAAAAAAAAAGAAATTCTAGGGTTATAGGGGAGGCTGTTTTTTATTTTTTTTTTTTTTTCTTTAAAAAAAAAAAAAAAAAAAAAAAAAAAATAATGGAATTGCTAGGTCATATGGTAAGCTGATATTTAACTTTTTTTTTTTTTTCACTTAAAATAAAATAGAGATAGGGTCTCGCTTTGTTGCCCAGGCCGGTCTTGAACTTTTGCGCTAAAGCAATCCTCCCACCTCAGCTTCCCAAAGTCCTGGGATTACAGGTGAGAACCACTGTAAGCCAATATTTAACTTTTTAAGAACCTACCAAACTATTTGCTACAGTGCCTATACCATTTTTATAGTCCCATCAGCAATGTATTAAGGTTCCATTTTCTCTACCTACTCACCAACACTTGTTGTCTTTTAAAAACATTTTCTTTAACTGCTCCCTGCAGAGCAGGGTTAACTCATAGGCAGTACACCCAGAGTTGGCTTGTTGTCTTTTTTATTATAGCCATTCTAGTAGGCGTGTAGTGGTATCTCATATGTTTATTTATGTGTTTGTTTATTTTTTGAGACAGAGTCTTGCTCTGTCTCCCAGGCTGGAGTGCAGTGGCATGATCTTGGCTCGCTGCAACCTCCACCTCCTGGGTTCAAGCAATTCTCATGCCTCAGCCTCCCAAGAAGCTGGGATTATAGGCATGTACTACCACACCTAGGTAATTTTTGTATTTTTACTAGAGACGGGGTTTCACCATGTTGGCCAGGCTGCTCTCAAACTCCTGGCCTCAAGTGATCCACCCACCTCAGCCTCCCAAAGCGCTGGGATTATAGGCACGAGCCACTGTGCCTAGTGTTGTTTTAATTTGCATTTTCTTACTGATAATGATGTTAAACAGATTTTCATGTGTTTAATAGCTATTTATATTGGGTGAATGGTCTATTCAGTCTTTGCTCATTTTAAAATTGAGTTGTCAGCCAGGCATGGTGGCTCATGCCTATGATTCCAACACTTTGGGGGGGCCAAAGAAAGAGGATACTTGAGGCCAGGAGTATGAGACCAGCCTGAATAACACAGTGAAACCCTGCTTCTAAACACACACACACACACACACACACACACACACACACACACACACACACACACACACAATAAAGGTAAAATAAAATTGAGTCATCTTTTAATATTGAGTTGTAAGATTCTTTATAAATTCTGGATGCATGTTCTTTATTGGATATGTGATTTGCAAATATTTTCTCCCAGTATGTGGCTTCTCTTTCCATTTTCTTAATAGTATATTTTGTATTACAAAAGTTTTTTGTTTTGATCAAGTTTAATCTATTATTTTTTCCTCTTATGGTTCATGCTTTTCCCACTAAATATTTTATTCTTTTTCACTACTGTGAATGAAATTATTGTTGTTAGTTTATTCCAAATTGCCTGTTTCTGGTATATAGACCTATACTTAATTTTTGTGTTTTGATTTTGTATCATTTGAATTAATCAGTGAAGCCATTTTGTAAGCTGGGATTTTTTTGTAGGAATATTTTTAATTAACAATTCAATTTCTTGTTGAATGTCAATAGCTTTTTAAAAACAGCTTTATTGAGATATAATTCATATACCATACAGTTCACCCATTTAAAGTGTATTTTATTTTTTGAGACAGAGTCTCGCTCTGTCAGCCCAGCTGGAGTGCAGTGGCGCAATCTCGGCTCACTGCAACATCTGCCTCCTGGGTTCAAGCAATTCTCCTGCCTCAGTCTCCTGGGTAGCTGAGATTACAGGAGCCCACTACGACGCCTGGCTAATTTTTGTATTTTTAGTAGAGACAGAATTTCACCATGTTGGCCAGACTGGTCTCAAACTCCCGACCTCAGGCAATCTGCCTGCCTTGGCCTGCCAAAATGCTGGGATTACAGGCGTGAGCCACTGCGCCTGGCCGCAATCGGCCGCAATTAGTCATTTTAAAGTGTACAGTTCAGTGACATTTAACATTCACAATGCTGTGCAACCACCACTTCTCCCTGGTTTCAAAATTTTTTCATCACTGCAGAAGAATACCTGTACCATATGTAAGTAAGCACTTCTCATTCTCACCTCCCCTGGCAACCACTAATCTGCTTTTTCTCTATTGATTTGCATATTCTGAATATTTTAAATAAATGGAATCATACAATATATGTTTTTTTGCATCTGACTTATTTTACTTAGTATAATGTTTTTGAGGTTCATCCAAGCTGTAGCATGTATCAGTACCTCATTTCTTTTTATGGCTGAATATTATTCCATTATATGGATTTGCCACAATTCATTTACCCATTCATCTTCTGATGGACAGTTAGGTTATTTCTGCTGTCTGGCTATTATGAATAATGCTTCAATAAACATTCATATACAAGTTTCTGTGTGGATATATGTTTTCCTTTCTCTTGGCTATCTACATGGGAGTAGAATTTCTAGGTCATAATATCTGTTTAACTTGTCAAAGAACTGCCAAAAGGTGTTTCATAGTGGCTGCATCATTTACATTCCCACCACCAATGTACAAGGATTTCTATTTTTCCATATCCTAGCCCTTACCAACACTTCTTTTCTGGGTTTTTTTATTATTTTGTTTTTTCATTATTGCCACCCTAGTGGATGTGAAATGGCATCTTGTTGTTTTGATCTGCATTTCTCTAATGACAAATGATATACATTTTTTCATGTGCTTATGGATCAAAGGTATTTCCTTGGAGAAATGTCCATTCAAGTCCTTTGCTATTGCAAAATTTGGTTATTTGTCTTTTATTATTCAGTTTTAAGAAATTATGGCCAGGCGCAGTGGCTCACACCTGTAATCCTAGCACTTTGGGAGGCCGAGGAGGGCAGATCACTTGAGGTCAGGAGTTTGAGACCAGCCTGGCCAACATGATGAAACCCTGTCTCTACTAAAAATACAAAAATTAGCCAGGTATGGTGGCAGGCGCCTGTAATCCCATCTACTTAGGAAGCTGAGGCAGGAGAATCGCTTGAACCCAGGAGGCGGAGGTTGCAGTGAGCCAAGATCATGCCACTGCACTCTAGTCTAGGTGACAGAGAGACTCTGTCTCAAAAAAAAAAAAAAAAAGAAATTCTTCATATGTTTTCAGTTACATTTCATCAGATATATGATTTACAAATGCTTTTTCACATTTTTTGTGGGTTGTCTTTCACTTTCTTGGTGATATATTTTGAAGCACATATGTTTTTAGTTTTAACGTTCAACCTATGTTTTTTGGTTTTTACTTCCAGTGTCATATCTAAGAATCATTTGCCAAATCAAGGTTAGGAAGCTTTATCCCTATATTTTCTTCTAAGAGTTTTGAGTTTTACCTCTTACATTTAGGTTTATGATTCATTTTAAGTTAATTTTTGTAGACAGTAGGAGAGTCCAACTTCATTCTTTTGTATGTGGATATCCAGTTATCCCAGCACCATTTGTGGAACAGACTGTTTTTTCCTGTGTTAAATGGTCTTGGCACCCTTGTTGAAGATCAGCTGACTATAGACACATGGGTTTAAACCCATAGATGTATAGGTACAGTTAATTACAGAATTACCAAATAACAATTTCTACTTGTAAATCTATACTCAAAAGAATTGAAAACAGGCACTCAAACAAATAAATGAACATGCCTATTCACAGCAGCGCTATTCGCAATGGGCAAAAGACGGAAACAACCCAAATGTCCATTAAGAGATACACGGATAAACAAAGAGTGGTATATACATACAATGAAATAGTAGCCATAAAAAGGAATGAAGTACTGACACATGCTATACCATGGGACATTATGCTAAATGAAAAAAGCCAGACACCAAAGATCACATATTGTAGAAATCCTTTTATATTAAATATCTAGAATG